>NC_090763.1:46887389-46907389 GCF_036898095.1 Palaemon carinicauda
ATTTCAGTTATAGTTTCTCAAAATGTTATCAATGCATTTTTAAATTTCGTTTTGATCAATCCAAAATTTGTTTTTTTTTTTAATTAATCGGAAATATTTTTTTTCACCTTTGACAGAGATTAGTGTTTTATGTACTATATATAAGATTTTCAATATTTGTTTTCAGTATTTTCTTCCATTTTTTCCTTTTCAACTGTCACAGAATCCCAGTACTCCTATTTTTTTTTTCATCAATCAAACCTTTTCATCTCTCTTTTTCCCTTTGTCATTGGGCGTTGATATTCTGTGTATAAAGGTTTTCATTACTTTGCATCAAAGATTATTGTTTTTTTTTTTCCTTATATCAAACAAATCTTATATTTCTTTCTTCTCTTCATTCAGCAAAGTGAAAGTACATTTTCTTTTTCATTGATCACATATATTAATTTTGTTCGCTTTATTTCAAGTTTTTTTTTTCGAAGAATGTTGCTTGAAATTACAGCGTTCAAAGTTTTTTTTACCAAGATGTATTTTGAAATTAAAACGTTCAAAGTTTTTTTCCCAAGATGTATTTTGAAATTACAGCGTTCAAAGTTTTTTTCCCAAGATGTATTTTGAAATTACAGTGTTAACTATATGCGATTGACTTTGAATTATGTTACTCTCAATTTTAGAAGAAATTTTCAATATTTCTTTTTGCTCATCCATTTTATTCCACATGATTTATTTTTGGTCATTACTCAAACCTAGTCTCCAGAGACCATCGCGATACTCAATTTTCGCCCTTAGGAACCCGGGGGGAAAAAATGACAAACTCCGTTCTGAGAGGCGTGATTGTCAGCTAATGGTCAGTCCATAGGCCTCGCAGCCTCATACTATTTATCGTAATTGCAGAAAATCAGAGGAAGAAAAAGATTACGAATCTTGGGCTTTTAACGTTCGTGGATTTTTTTTTTTTTTTTTTTTTCCGAGGGGGGGGGGGGGGGGTGAAGATCAATTGTAACTGAATTGTTCAAGGGGGAAAGCCGAGTGGTGAGGCATAGTCGGACAATTTGAACTAAAGAAAAAGATCCAGTGTGTGTGTGCCGGAATGAAAAAGACAATATTACTGGGTATCTGAAGTAAGCAGAAGTCAGGAAATTGGGTATTGAATATTGTAGTTTTCTTTACAAAACATTATTAAAGAATCCTCAAAATCGAAAGGACCATAACTTAGAATTAACATTGCTTTTAACAAAACATGATTGTACGCAATGTTGAATTTTATAACTGTAGGACTTGACCTTTTATAAACTATTTTTATAGAGGGAAACTTTAACAAATGCGCTGTAAATACAGTATGTTTTTTTGTATTGACTACTCGTATATCCGTACCCTCTCGTGTTGAAATATTTTTTCAGAGAGAGAGAGAGAGAGAGAGAGAGAGAGAGAGAGAGAGAGAGAGAACTAGGAAAATGAAAGGATGGGAGCATTTTGGGATATTTTGTAGGCTTATATTATGCACGGTAAAAAAACATACAGTAGTTGTACATAATACATCACATAATAAAGTAGACCATTCATGTAAAATACGTCTGTCTGACTTGAGCTGTAGATGTTAGATAGCTGTAAGCATTGAGGAAAAGGACATGATTTATTAACCCGAAAATAATACCATAATAAGAAATGTAGGTCAATTATACCTTATTATCGACGCTTATCACACATATATGCATGTTATATGTATATATAATTGTGTTTATTTACTTTGTGTGTGTGTGTATAATATGCATGTTATATGTATATATAATTGTGTTTATTTACTTTGTGTGTGTATGTATATTGTTATAACTTATTATCAACCCGTACAACGTCTATCACACATATATGCATATTATTATATGTATATATAATTGTTTATTTACTTTGTGTGTCTGAATAGGTTGGTTTGCTGTGAGCATTCAGGTAAAAATCTCCCACCATCTCCAATTCGCACTGGCCAGCGTGGTGATGAAACTGGCCTAACCCCAAACATGAAAAAAGTCGTCTGAGGCCTTTATCCTTCAGTGAATTAGGAAAGGCTGCATTAGTTGCATATAGTGTGTATACGCGCTCGTGTCCCCCTTATAAATGAACACAATATATATGCTCTTGGAATACAAATTCTCTGACGTCATTGACTTGAAGGTTTAAAGGTCGCTCATGAATGGCAGAGGCAAGGGACAGTGACATTGCCCTAGCAACCAGGACAATGCCCTAGAGACTGACCATATATTATATGATCAGAGCCCAAGCCTCCTTTCCACCCAAGCTAGGACCAGAGAGGGCCAGGCAGTGGCTGCTGATGACTCAGCAGATAGACCTGTAGGGCTCCCCCAAACCCCCCAACCTTAGCTCACAAGGATGGTAAGGTTGCAGACACTAATGGCACTAACGGGTCTGAGCGGGACTCGAACCCCCGACTGGCAAACACCAGGCAGAGACGTTACGGACGTCAATTTGTTTATTTACAATGTTTTTCCTTTCGTTCAAAGATAGTGATTATTTACTTAAATTCATTTTATACTGACTCCGACAATGCATTAAGTTTTATCAAATGATTACTGAATTATGATAGTTTTACAATTCTTCTTATATACTGTATATGTTTCATCCAAAATGAGTAACTGATTCAACTACTTTGAAGGTTGTAAAAAATTCAAAATGAAAAAGAAAAATGGAAATATATTTCAATATTTCATAACTTTTGAAGATTATAAAGCTGAAATTGAGTATATGATCAAATATAATCGCATACGTACACGCAAACAAATGAGCAGGCATTCACTATCACAGAGACCATCCATTGTGGAGGTCAGGCGGCAGTAAAAATAATAATACCAATACCCTAATATCGCAAGAGGGTCTGCCCCTCTCTTTTATTCTTCTCCTGTACTTCTCTTTCTCCCTATTTCCTAAATCTTTCCCATCCCGAGTACCTGCCTTTGAGTTATAAACTGGATTGTATCCAGGGGTACTCTTCCTTTCCCCATATTCCCCACTTTTCTATTCTTATTATTATTATATTACAGGCTGCAGTCAAGATCGCTCTGCCGTCAGTCAGGGTAAAGCAGAGACTGCATTCACCAATAACAACAGTAGGATTTGGCTCATATTGTCTGCCTCAAAAACATGATTTTTTCTACTTGACGCTGATTTTAGACAAGTAATAAATAAGAGGGTTCTACTTGTTAATAAGTTAATCTGTGAAAACTATGATTTTAAGAGGAATGTTAGCTCAACTTAGATTTGGCGTAAAAAGACGAGCGAAAACTATTATTATTATTATTATTATTATTATTATTATTATTATTATTATTATTATTATTATTATTATTATTATCCAAGCTACAACCCTAGTTGGAAAAGCAAGATGCTATAAGCCCAAGGGCTCCAACTGGGAAAAATAGCCCAGTGAGGAAAGGAAATAAGGAAATAAATAAATGATGAGAATAAATTAACAATATATCATTCTAAAAACAGTAACAGCGTCAAAACATATATGTCCTATATAAACTATTAATAACGTCAAAAACAGATACGTCATATATAAACAATAAAAAGACTCATGTCAGCCTGGTCAACACAAAAGCATTTGCTCCAACCTTGAACTTTTGAAGTTCTACTGATTCAACTACTAGTTGAATATACAGTAGGTTTACAACCAAGTCATTTGTCAAACTTGGAGTACACTGTATAAACATTGGTGTATTTGAATTTGCTGTCATTATTGGGTACTTTAAGGTAATATCTGACATCAAGATTCAGAAAGTTGACGGAAAATGTGGCCATCTGACAGCACCTTAAAAACATCGAATAACTTGAACCACTTTTGTATTCAACAGCTAATTTACTTCTTTCCTTAATTATAAATATTTTGGTGTATAGGCTACTCTAAAATCACAGTTGATGCTATTAATTTCACAGATATATTTAATTTAGAATTTTATGATGGAGGACCATTTTGTCTTTTACTCATAATAAAGCTTAAAGCAAGGTCGCTTACGGATTTATTCAGTGTTGCCTTTGTTTGCCTGTTGAAAACTGCCATTCCGGGTGATCTGCCGGACTGGGATTGAGTCCTGCTCAAATTTTATAATATCTAGCAGTGTCTGCAACCTCACCATCCTTGTGAGCTAAGGATAGAGCGTTTGTGGAAGCCTATATGTTCTACCAGCTGAGTAATCAGCAGCCATAGTCGGGCACTCCTTAGTCCTAGCTTGGGTCGAAAGGAGCTTGATCAGTCTGTAGGTCATTGTACTGCTAGCTAGGGCATTGTCGCTGTCCCTTGCCTCTGCATTCCCCTAGACCTAGCTTGGGTCGAGAGTAGCTTGGTCAGTCTGAAGGTCATTGCACTGCTAGCCAGGGAATTGTCTTTGTCCCTTGCCTCTGCATTCCCCTAGACCTAGCTTGGGTCAAGAGTAGCTTGGTCAGTCTGAAGGTCATTGTACTCCTAGCCAGGGCATTGTCGCTGTCCCTTGCCTCTGCATTCATGGGCGTCCTTTAAAGCCCTGCTCAAGGACAGGATGCTAAGAGATGCTGCAAAGCTTTTGTGTACATATTTGTTTTGCCTTTGTAACTGCTGGTCATCTGTACTCCTTGTGATCCGTTGGTATTCGCAGCATAGCCATAAAGTGTGTTGTTTTGTTGAAAACGAAACTGGAGTATTCATACTGTACTCACCGGTGTCTGCGTAGATTTGTCTGTGCAAGCAGAAAGTGAGCGTTTTGCATATTTCATTTAGTTTATTTATTGCTGAGAGAGAGAGAGAGAGAGAGAGAGAGAGAGAGGAGAGAGAGAGAGAGACCTTAAAACTATCACAGCTTGAGTGAGGGGTAGAGAGAAAAAAGACTACAAACAGAAACAATACGTTCAGAATTATGAGAGAGGGGAATAAATGGATGAGTATTATTTCAGTTTTAAGTGAACAAATCCTATGCAAACTCATTTTTCATATAAATCATCATGAGTAATTTTGCTAATTGTTGTTTTGCTTTCAAGTTCCTCGTTTTATTCTCTTGTTCTCGAGAACTTTCATTCATCGGCCATTTCTCTCCGCCTACTCGTTCCCCAATTTTCTCGTCCCACCCCACCTAGACCACTAGTACCTCACTGCCTCTCCCCCCTCGTTTCCCCTCATCTTCCACCCACGCAATCCTCCCCCTCCTTCATCTCCTCCTACCGGTTTCTCTTCCTCCCTTCTTCGGAAGTTTTCAAAGATAGCGATGAATAACGGCGAGACGCCACTGAAAAGATTTCCCTCTAGCTCTGAAAATTGCGTCTCTTTGAGATGTCATATTTTCTTTGGGTCTTCTTTTCTTCGGCCTGTTTTTCCCGCTTTCGTTTCTTTTTTTGGGGGATTACTGTGTTAGATTGTCCCCTTTTTTACGTGAGAGGAAATTGACAACTCCTTGTGGATTCCATCTATAAATGAAAGAGGTAGCTGCTGGTCTCATTTTACAAGAAATTAATCGGGTATTTTAGTTGAGAGAGAGAGAGGAGAGAGAGAGAGAGAGAGAGAGAGAGAGCGAGAGAGAGAGAGAGAGAGAGAGAGAGGATTTCCCCTTCTCATCAAAGCATTACGTTCTTAGACCCAAGGTCTACAGACCTCGCTTTTAGATCTATCTGACCTATTAGACCTAAGCACTTGCTCCGCTTTCGGCAGCGTCATCCCTTCGTGACAGCTATGAAATAGTCTACTCAAATCCCCCGCCTCCACCCTTATACTGTGCTTGAAACAGCTTTATAACAGCAGTGCAGAGCGGTTCTTCTCCTCACACACACTATATCCCTGGCGTACAGCTTTAAGGCAGTTGGGTAGCCGTTAGGCGGGACCTGGTGGGAGTAATGTTGAAAGGGAGGGATGTCTGTCTTCCTCCCCCGCTAACCTACCTATGCTCCCTCTTTTCCTCCTCTCTCTCTCTCTCTCTCTCTCTCTCTCTCTCTCTCTCTCTCTCTCTCTATCTCACGAAAACGGAAGCATTTCATACTCACGAGAGGGAGCGAGAAATATCTTATCATGGGAAATAAATGAATTCTCTCTCTCTCTCTCTCTCTCTCTCTCTCTCTCTCTCTCTCTCTCTCTCTCTCACGAAAACGAAAGCATTTTATACTCACGAGAGGGAGCGAGAAATATCTGTTTATGGGAAATAAATGATTCTCTCTCTCTCTCTCTCTCTCTCTCTCTCTCTCTCTCTCTCTCTCTCTCTCGCATTTCATACTCACGAGAGGGAGCGAGAAATATCTTTTCATGGGAAATAAATGATATTCTCTCTCTCTCTCTCTCTCTCTCTCTCTCTCTCTCTCTCTCTCTCTCTCTCTCTCGCATTTCATACTCACGAGAGAGCGAGAAATATCTTTCATGGGAAATAAATTATCTCTCTCTCTCTCTCTCTCTCTCTCTCTCTCTCTCTCTCTCTCTCTCTCACGAAAACGAAAGCATTTTATACTCACGAGAGGGAGCGAGAAATATCTTTTTATGGGAAATAAATGATTCTCTCTCTCTCTCTCTCTCTCTCTCTCTCTCTCTCTCTCTCTCTCTCTCTCTCTCTCTCTCGAAAACGGAAGCATTTCATACTCACGAGAGGGAGCGAGAAATATCTTTTCATGGGAAATAAATGATATTCCTCTCTCTCTCTCTCTCTCTCTCTCTCTCTCTCTCTCTCTCTCTCTCTCTCGCATTTCATACTCACGAGAGGGAGCGAGAAATATCTTTTCATGGGAAATAAATGATATTCTCTCTCTCTCTCTCTCTCTCTCTCTCTCTCTCTCTCTCTCTCTCTCTCTCATTTCATACTCACGAGAGAGCGAGAAATATCTTTCATGGGAAATAAATGATTCTCTCTCTCTCTCTCTCTCTCTCTCTCTCTCTCTCTCTCTCTCTCTCTCTCTCTCTCTTGCATTCCTTTTAAATGAATATCAGGTCATCGTTGGTGATTCACAGATCTCCAAGTGAATCTTCTCCCATTCATTCCATGTCCGATTCCCCAGTCTCCGACCTCTATCTGTTCTAGCGTTAGATTTTTGGTAATAAATGAACCCAGTTCTCGCTTGTGTTCCTCTTCCCTCGAGAGAAATCTCCTCTTCCCCACAAGTGGGACTTTTCCCTTTGTTTTACCGCGCATTTACTTGGCTATTGTCTTTTCTTTATGTTTTCACCCAATACAACCGATTGTGTTTTTTCCCGGTTAAGCTTTTCCTTTTTAGAATATGCGGTATGAACGTTGCTTTTTTCAATTTAGGGTAAAGGGCCTCCAATGTTACATTATATTTACCAGTTTATTTCCCGGTAAGATGTAAAGCGAACCCGTGTTGTCTTTGATCTAACGACAGAAATGGCTTACAAGAAATTAAAAGATTTCAAGATATGCAACACCTGCATTTTACCACGCACGCGTTCAAGCGCTTTTTAATTTATTATTATTATTATTATTATTATTATTATTATTATTATTATTATTATTAGCTAAGCTACAACTCTAGTTGGAAAAGCAGGATCCGGTAGGCTCAAGGGCCCCAACAGGGAAAAACAACCCAGAAAGGAAAAGAAACTCAACTTCAGGAGAGATAATGAACAATTGAAATTAAATATTCTGAGATCTTTTATATATAAACTATAATAACTAGGGAAAAAAACTTATTCTTCATTGCATTACTTCTTAGACCTATTTGCCCTTCTTTTTAAGACTTCTAAATTAAAACAACTGAAACAAACGACATGAGAATTCTCATATCGAACTTTTTCACAAAGCAAGTTTGTTTCTTTCGTTCGCTGAAGATTGCTACACATTCCGTGTGACGCGGATCCTTGTGTTGGCAGGCCGTTAAAACACAAAGCAAGCTGTCACTGTTAGGAGATATATCAGTAGAGAGATTCCGCAAAATCAGCCATTTCTGTTATATGCGCAAGAGGCTCACCAGCAGTTAGCTAATCCCCCCACTTCTTCCTCTCCGTATTTTATGTTGTTTTTCAGTTTCATTACTCTCTCTCTCTCTCTCTCTCTCTCTCTCTCTCTCTCTCTCTCTCTCTCTCTCTCTCTCTCTCTCTCTCTCTCTCTCTCTCTAATCCATTCCGACTTTTACAGTTCAGAGTATCCAAATCTATTAATCCTCTCAAATGCTTCTTCGTTCATTTTGTACGGTTTCACTAACCATTCACTAAAGAAGTTGATTCAAATATTAGAATTCAATCACTTTATCGATGATAGATGCCTAAATATCGTCTCCAATTCTATTAGATTCTGAAACATATGATATAAATTTTATGAATAGCAATATCCAACGTAGTTTTATGGATTCTTATTATTATTAACTAAGCTACAACCCTAGGTGGAAAAGCAGGATGCTATAAGCCCTAAGGGCTCCAACGGGGAAAATAGCCCAGTAAGGAAAGGAAATGATGAAATAGAAAAAATATTGTGCCTAAATGTATTCTTAAATAGGCTGATATCTTATTGAATCCAGTATAAATGGGGACATCAGTTAATGTGTTGTAGCATTGACAACTATTGTTGTCGGAACATTGGCGATAATTGAATAAATTCCATCATTTCACATGTTTATGGATTTCATCATTATTTTGATTCCATGTGAGCCAGTATATGGATGCGGTTGTAAAGGATCATGGCTCCATGAATTGCAGCATTAGGCATAGCTTGATAAGATTCCAGTAGACGTTATTTTCGAGTGAAAGGTGGGATGTTATTATATTATTATAAATATTTTTTTTTTTACAGTTAAAGCCATTTTCTTTATAGATATATCTATTTAATGGCTTTAGTATATAATTTTATTTACTTCTGTGCGTCATGAATACCATTCAAACATTGTTATAAGCGTATATGATTTATTTCAAGATAACGGCCAGCTACCCATTGAAAAGTGACATGAAGTTAAAATGAATCTGAGTCCGTGACAGTTCTATTCGGGGAGAACAAATGGGAAGGTACGTTCGCTTGTCGAACATTAGTCAAGGGAAAGTTCCAGTCGTATAAATAGTAAAATATATATTTCATCAGATGCGTGTTTGAACAATCTGGCAGTGTTGCCAGATTTGGACATTTATCCCTAGATTTGGGTATTTTGGATGACTAGTGACGATGTTCTGTACTTATTTCTCTGAAGAAGAAACAGAGATGAGTAAACCTTTATATTGTTGCACTCACTATACTTCATGTAATTGCAAGTAATAAGTTTACTTACAATTACATGAAGTATATTGAGTAATTTCTATATAGGAAGAAAATATATTTCTGGAAATGTGGATTTTTGGATGGTTTTGGGGATTTTTTATCACGAGTTTTAGGGATTTTTAGACTAACCTATCTGACAACATTGCTAGATTGTTACGTGAACACGAAATAACCCTTTCGTTTTGGATAGATCGTTTAATAAATCTTGTGTTAGTACATTAATGAATTGCTACATTTTGTGATAATTTCTTGTATTGACCACTGTTCATTATTATGACCCTTTACTGCTTGTGCCAGTCAGCTGCGGTCTGTTGTGAGACAGGAAGGGGGAATTAAAGTAGTAACCATATTTTAAATTCTTCTTTTATCCAGGCAGCGTGAATGGAATAACATTACAGTTTTCTGTAATAAGTGTAGGCCTACTCTTTCAATTGGTTAAACGTTCCAAATACAGCGCAGTCACGATGATTTTGCTCGCATAGGCCTACTTTGTGAAATTTTGTTTTTATGTTTATATTGATTTTTAGAGATTTGAAAGAATTAAGAAAAAAATGGATTGAAAAGCGCAAGAAAACTAGATAATTTTCATACATTTTATTATTATTATTATTATTATTATTATTATTATTATTATTATTATTATTAGCCAAGCTACAACCCTAGTTGGAAAAGTAAGATGTTATAACCCCCAGGGCTCCAACAGGGAAAAAATAGCCCAGAGAGGAAAGTAAATAAGGAAATAAATAAAGGATGAGTACAAATTAACAATAAATCATTCTAAAAACAGTAACGACGTCAAAACAGACTTTTAGCTGAAAATATAATTAAAGGTTATAAAGGTTGCTAATGTATGGCAGAGTTGAGGTAGAGTGACTAAGCCCCAAAGACTGACCATATCCATACACGATGAGCACCCAAGTCTCCTCCACCCAAGCAAGGAACAGGGCGTGCCAGGCAATGACTAATGATGACGGTATTAAGATGACTTATTCCAAAGTTCATCGTTGTTCGTAGTAATTTTAATTCATCGTTGTTCGTAGTAATTTTAAAACAATAAGAAATGAGACGTTTAGGGTTATGGAACGTTTGATTGAAATATACGATAAAATAAAACACGCCAAAGCCTACTTTCTGTTTGCTAAGGGAGAGTTTACAAGGTAATGAAGTAATGAGAGAGAGAGAGAGAGAGAGAGAGAGAAGAGAGAGAGAGAGAGAGAGAGAGAGAGAGAGAGAGAGAGAGAGAATCAAAATACTGCTCTATAGAATTAAAATTGACAGATTTGATTGAAAAGAAATTGGGTGCACTCAAAAGCGAAGATCTCCTTGAATTCCGAACACAGCAAGCGAGGCGTGCAGAGCAAAACAAAAAGCACTTACGTGACTTATGGCCAATTTTTAAGTTTTAAGTCGAAGCTTTTATGTATACATCTTAAAAAGCCCGAAAGAAGTTTCCAGCAGTTGCTCCCTCTGAAGCCTAAAGACCCAAAAGCCTTATTGTTCCAGAGAAGATTCCGGTTTTTTGGAATTTTCCGATTCGTTACCCGCTCGATCGGGCGCAATTGGCTGGGGGAATTTTAATTCTGAAGGGGTTGGTTGCTGTGCTGATTTAAGGTAGTTTGGGGGTTGGTTGCTGTGCTGATTTAAGGTAGTTTGGGGGTTGGTTGCTGTGCTGATTTAAGGTAGTTTGGGGGTTGGTTGCTGTGCTGATTTAAGGTAGTTTGGGGGGTTGGTTGCTGTGCTGATTTAAGGTAGTTTGGGGGTTGGTTGCTGTGCTGATTTAAGGTAGTTTGGGGGGTTGGTTGCTGTACTGATTTAAGGTAGTTTGGGGGGTTGGTTGCTGTGCTGATTGAAGGTAGTTTGGGGGGTTGGTTGCTGTGCTGATTGAAGGTAGTTTGGGGGGTTGGTTGCTGTGCTGATTTAAGGTAGTTTGGGGGTTGGTTGCTGTGCTGATTGAAGGTAGTTTGGGGGGTTGGTTGCTGTGCTGATTGAAGGTAGTTTGGGGGGTTGGTTGCTGTGCTGATTGGTTGCTGTGCTGATTTAAGGTAGTTTGGGGGTTGGTTGCTGTGCTGATTGAAGGTAGTTTGGGGGGTTGGTTGCTGTGCTGATTGAAGGTAGTTTGGGGGGTTGGTTGCTGTGCTGATTGAAGTTAGTTTGGGGGTTGGTTGCTGTGCTGATTGAAGGTAGTTTGGGGGTTGGTTGCTGTGCTGATTGAAGGTAGTTTGGGGGGTTGGTTGCTGTGCTGATTTAAGGTAGTTTGGGGGTTGGTTGCTGTGCTGATTTAAGGTAGTTTGGGGGTTGGTTGCTGTGCTGATTTAAGGTAGTTTGGGGGTTGGTTGCTGTGCTGATTTAAGGTAGTTTGGGGGGTTGGTTGCTGTGCTGATTTAAGGTAGTTTGGGGGTTGGTTGCTGTGCTGATTTAAGGTAGTTTGGGGGTTGGTTGCTGTGCTGATTTAAGGTAGTTTGGGGGTTGGTTGCTGTGCTGATTTAAGGTAGTTTGGGGGTTGGTTGCTGTGCTGATTTAAGGTAGTTTGGGGGTTGGTTGCTGTGCTGATTTAAGGTAGTTTGGGGGGTTGGTTGCTGTGCTGATTTAAGGTAGTTTGGGGGTTGGTTGCTGTGCTGATTTAAGGTAGTTTGGGGGTTGGTTGCTGTGCTGATTTAAGGTAGTTTGGGGGTTGGTTGCTGTGCTGATTTAAGGTAGTTTGGGGGTTGGTTGCTGTGCTGATTTAAGGTAGTTTGGGGGTTGGTTGCTGTGCTGATTTAAGGTAGTTTGGGGGTTGGTTGCTGTGCTGATTTAAAGTAGTTTGGGGGGTTGGTTGCTGTGCTGATTTAAGGTAGTTTGGGGGTTGGTTGCTGTGCTGATTTAAGGTAGTTTGGGGGTTGGTTGCTGTGCTGATTTAAGGCAGTTTGGGGGGTTGGTTGCTGTGCTGATTTAAGGTAGTTTGGGGGGTTGGTTGCTGTGCTGATTTAAGGTAGTTTAGGGGTTGGTTGCTGTGCTGATTTAAGGTAGTTTGGGGGGTTGGTTGCTGTGCTGATTTAAGGTAGTTTGGGGGTTGGTTGCTGTGCTGATTTAAGGTAGTTTGGGGGGTTGGTTGCTGTGCTGATTTAAGGTAGTTTGGGGGTTGGTTGCTGTGCTGATTTAAGGTAGTTTGGGGGTTGGTTGCTGTGCTGATTTAAGGTAGTTTGGGGGGTTGGTTGCTGTGCTGATTGAAGGTAGTTTGGGGGTTGGTTGCTGTGCTGATTGAAGGTAGTTTGGGGGTTGGTTGCTGTGCTGATTGAAGGTAGTTTGGGGGTTGGTTGCTGTGCTGATTTAAGGTAGTTTGGGGGTTGGTTGCTGTGCTGATTTAAGGCAGTTTGGGGGGTTGGTTTCTGTGCTGATTTAAGGCAGTTTGTGGGGTTGGTTGCTGTGCTGATTTAAGGTAGTTTGGGGGGTTGGTTGCTGTGCTGATTTAAGGTAGTTTGGGGGTTGGTTGCTGTGCTGATTTAAGGTAGTTTGGGGGTTGGTTGCTGTGCTGATTTAAGGTAGTTTGGGGGTTGGTTGCTGTGCTGATTTAAGGTAGTTTGGGGGGTTGGTTGCTGTGCTGATTTAAGGTAGTTTGGGGGTTGGTTGCTGTGCTGATTTAAGGTAGTTTGGGGGTTGGTTGCTGTGCTGATTTAAGGTAGTTTGGGGGGGTTGGTTGCTGTGCTGATTTAAGGTAGTTTGGGGGTTGGTTGCTGTGCTGATTTAAGGTAGTTTGGGGGTTGGTTGCTGTGCTGATTTAAGGTAGTTTGGGGAGTTGGTTGCTGTGCTGATTTAAGGTAGTTTGGGGGTTGGTTGCTGTGCTGATTTAAGGTAGTTTGGGGAGTTGGTTGCTGTGCTGATTTAAGGTAGTTTGGGGGTTGGTTGCTGTGCTGATTTAAGGCAGTTTGGGGGGTTGGTTGCTGTGCTGATTTAAGGTAGTTTGGGGGTTGGTTGCTGTGCTGATTTAAGGTAGTTTGGGGGTTGGTTGTTGTGCTGATTTAAGGTAGTTTGGGGGGTTGGTTGCTGTGCTGATTGAAGGTAGTTTGGGGGTTGGTTGCTGTGCTGATTTAAGGTAGTTTGGGGGTCGGTTGCTGTGCTGATTGAAGGTAGTTTGGGGGTTGGTTGCTGTGCTGATTGAAGGTAGTTTGGGGGTTGGTTGCTGTGCTGATTTAAGGTAGTTTGGGGGTTGGTTGCTGTGCTGATTTAAGGTAGTTTGGGGGTTGGTTGCTGTGCTGATTTAAGGTAGTTTGGGGGTTGGTTGCTGTGCTGATTGAAGGTAGTTTGGGGGTTGGTTGCTGTGCTGATTGAAGGTAGTTTGGGGGTTGGTTGCTGTGCTGATTGAAGGTAGTTTGGGGGGTTGGTTACTGTGCTGATTAAAGGTAGTTAGGGGGGTTGGTTGCTGTGCTGATTGAAGGTAGTTTGGGGGTTGGTTGCTGTGCTGATATAAGGTAGTTTGGGGGTTGGTTGCTGTGCTGATATAAGGTAGTTTGGGGGTTGGTTGCTGTGCTGATTTAAGGTAGTTTGGGGGTTGGTTGCTGTGCTGATTTAAGGTAGTTTGGGGGGTTGGTTGCTGTGCTGATTGAAGGTAGTTTGGGGGGTTGGTTGCTGTGCTGATTGAAGGTAGTTTGGGGGGTTGGTTACTGTGCTGATTGAAGGTAGTTTGGGGGGTTGGTTGCTGTGCTGATATAAGGTAGTTTGGGGGTTGGTTACTGTGCTGATTTAAGGTAGTTTGGGGGTTGGTTGCTGTGCTGATATAAGGTAGTTTGGGGGTTGGTTGCTGTGCTGATTTAAGGTAGTTTGGGGGTTGGTTGCTGTTCTGATTTAAGGTAGTTTGGGGGGTTGGTTGCTGTGCTGATTGAAGGTAGTTTGGGGGGTTGGTTGCTGTGCTGATTTAAGGTAGTTTGGGGGTTGGTTGCCTGATTTAAAAAAAAAAAAACTTTTTTTGGAATGACACCTATATACTATACAATACTTTTACTGAGCACTACTTGGTATTACTTGTCTATCAGTCTATCGAAGCAGCTCATCTTGGAGATGGACACCCCAAAATCAAACCATTGTTACCTAATCTTGGGTAATATCATAGCCTCTCTCCCATGGTCTTCCACTGTCTTGGGTTAGAGTTCTCTTGCTGGGGGGTACGCTTAGGCCACTATTCTATGTTTCCACCTTTTCTTTCCTCACTGGGCTATTTTCCCTGTTGGAGCACTTACATGGCTTATAGCATCCTGCTTTTCCAACTAGTGATGTAGCGTAGCTAGTAATAATGATAATGCATTGTTAGAATGTCATCTTTTAACTATAATTGTTCTAGTTAATTCAGTATTTTAAAGGTAACCGCTCAAAGAACAAAGTATAAACAGCTAAATCGAAAAAAAAAACAATATTTTCTTATTTCCTTTCCTCACTGGGCTATTGTTCCCTGTTACAGTCCTGGCTTATAGTATCCTGCTTTTCCAACCAGCGTAACTAGTGTTAATAATAGTTTTAATATTATTTAATAACTTAACAGTAATTTTCTAAAATGATATAAATGTAAAGGTGGTAAATATTGTAAGTTGTTATAAAATTTATAGTAGTTTTATATACAGGTAATTAAACATTGTACAAGATAGTGTACAATATATAAAAATATTTCAATACAGAATTCATAATCACTGTACGGTAAAATAGAGTTTTTAACATGAAAGTAAATTAGCTATAATGTTGAAGGTTTTTTGTCATTAGTTATTTCTCCGAAAGTCATGTTTTGAGTTTTAAAACTATAATTAATTTACTAACTATCAAAGTTTGTAGAATTTTAGATTAAGAATTTTCATTAAGATAAGGATTTTGTTCTTTTTTTCATAGAAAATGTCTACTTTATTGTTTGCTTTAACTTTGAAAACTATTTATTGCCGACATGTTTTCTACACATGGTGTCTTGCTAAAGAGATGGTTTAGTGGCCTAGACTCTCTGGCCATGGCGAGTGCTAGCAAGTCGAAAAGCTCCACTTGTGCGCAGGAGAGCACTGTTGAGTAGGCGAATGCTGGTGAAAACGTAAGAGCGGGAGCACAGACGAGTGCTGGCGAACCGGAGAACGGTGGTGTGCAAGCGGGCACAGGTGAGCACAGGGGAGCTTAAACATATGATCAGCGTCCAAGCCCCCCCCCCCCCCTCCATCAAGTTAGGACCAGTGAGGACTAGGCTGCTGATAAAACAGCACTCCCAAACTTGTATCCTTTGCTCACAAGGATGGTGAACTTGCAGTCGCTACAAGAAACTTTGAGCTGGTCTCGAACCTCAGGTGAACTTGCAATCGCTACAAGAGACTTTGAGCTGGTCTCGAACCTCAGGTGAACCTTTAGTCGCTACAAGAGACTTTGAGCTGGTCTCGAACCTCAGGTGAACTTGCAGTCGCTACAAGGAACTTTGAGCTGGTCTCGAACCTTAGTCCAGCAGATCTCTAGGCAAGGACGTTTCTAATAGGATACCAAAACCTTGATAATTAAAGGAAGATTCTTCAAAGAAATTGCGATTTTGGAAAAAAATTCCTGCAGAGGGAAGGATACCTATCGATCTGTGGTCATCATCGTACTAATAATCCTAAGGACTTTAGCTAATGATCATCTTATTAATATAGTGCCGACAAACATCACCTAAGAACGACCTCTTGTATATAACCCTTCACTTTATATTTTGACAGACATTTTCATGAACACATCACTTGAATTACGGTTTCCATTACATGTCGTTATCTCTGCTATTAACGTTAATATCAGCTGCACTGGTCGATAACATCCTGTGGTATTAACTATACTGTCGTCATTACTAGCTCGATTCGATGTTGTTAATGATAAAAGACCCCATTGCGGTTGTCTAAGTACCAGTCATTTGTATCGTTGCTAACATTACTATAACGCCTGGTTAAGGATTCTGATATAACGCTTCAAAGACTTGGGTAAATATCACGTTTTCTTCTTCTTCTTCTTCTTCTTCTTCTTCTTCTTCTTTGTCAGCACCTTTTCACACTCTTATGTGGGATCAATGTTTCTTTTCCTACTTTTATGTGGGGTCAATGTTTCTTTTTCCACTTTTATGTGGGGTCAATTTTTTCCCACTTTTATGTGGGGTCAATGTTTCTTTTCCCACTTTCATGCGGGGTCAGTGTTTCTTTTCCCACTTTCATGCGGGGTCACTGTTTCTTTTCCCACTTTTATGTGAGGTCAATGTTTCTTTTCCCACTTTTATGTGGGGTCAGTGTTTCTTTTCCCACTTTCATGCGGGGTCAGTGTTTCTTTTCCCACTTTCATGCGGGGTCACTGTTTCTTTTCCCACTTTCATGCGGGGTCACTGTTTCTTTTCCCACTTTTATGTGAGTGCAATGTTTCTTTTCCCACTTTTATGTGGGGTCAGTGTTTCTTTTCCCACTTTTATGCGGGGTCAGTGTTTCTTTTCCCACTTTTATGTGGGGTCAATGTTTCTTTTCCCTATTTATGTGGGGTCACTGTTTCTTTTCCCACTTTTATGTGAGTGCAATGTTTCTTTTCCCACTTTTATGTGGGGTCAGTGTTTCTTTTCCCACTTTTATGCGGGGTCAGTGTTTCTTTTCCCACTTTTATGTGGGGTCAATGTTTCTTTTCCCTATTTATGTGGGGTCAATGTTTCTTTTCCCACTTTTATGTGGGGTCAATGTTTCTTTTCGCACTTTTATGTGGGGTCAATGTTTCTTTTCGCACTTTTATGTGGGGTCAATGCTTCTTTTCCCACTTTTATGTGGGGTCAATGCTTCTTTTCCCACTTTTATGTGGGGTCAATGTTTCTTTTCCCACCTTTATGTGGGGTTAATGTTTCTTTTCCCACTTTTATGTGGTGTCAATGTTTCTTTTTTCCACTTTTATGTGGTGTCAGTGTTTCTTTTCCCACTTTTATGTGGGATCAAAGTTTCTTTTCCCACTTTTACGTGGGGTCAATGTTTCTTTTCCCACTTTTACGTGGGGTCAATGTTTCTTTTCCCACTTTTATGTGGGGTCAGTGTTTCTTTTCCCACTTTTATGTGGGGTCAATGTTTTCTTTTCGCACTTTTATGTGGGGTCAATGTTTCTTTTCGCACTTTTATGTGGGGTCAATGTTTCTTTTCCCACTTTTATGTGGGGTCAATGTTTCTTTTCCCACTTTTATGTGGGGTCAATGTTTCTTTTCCCACTTTTATGTGGGGTCAATGTTTCTTTTCCCACTTTTATGTGGGGTCAATGTTTCTTTTCCCACTTTTATGTGGGGTCAATGTTTCTTTTCCCACTTTTATGTGGGGTCAATGTTTTCTTTTCGCACTTTTATGTGGGGTCAATGTTTCTTTTCGCACTTTTATGTGGGGTCAATGTTTCTTTTCCCACTTTTATGTGGGGTCAATGTTTCTTTTCCCACTTTTATGTGGGGTCAATGTTTCTTTTCGCACTTTTATGTGGGGTCAGTGTTTCTTTTCGCACTTTTATGTGGGGTCAGTGTTTCTTTTCGCACTTTTATGTGGGGTCAATGTTTCTTTTCCCACTTTTATGTGGGGTCAATGTTTCTTTTCCCACTTTTATGTGGGGTCAATGTTTCTTTTCGCACTTTTATGTGGGGTCAATGTTTCTTTTCCCACTTTTATGTGGGGTCAATGTTTCTTTTCCCACTTTTATGTGGGGTCAATGTTTCTTTTCCCACTTTTATGTGGGGTCAGTGTTTCTTTTCCCACTTTTATGTGGGGTCAATGTTTTCTTTTCGCACTTTTATGTGGGGTCAATGTTTCTTTTCGCACTTTTATGTGGGGTCAATGTTTCTTTTCCCACTTTTATGTGGGGTCAATGTTTCTTTTCCCACTTTTATGTGGGGTCAATGTTTCTTTTCCCACTTTTATGTGGGGTCAATGTTTCTTTTCCCACTTTTATGTGGGGTCAATGTTTCTTTTCCCACTTTTATGTGGGGTCAATGTTTCTTTTCCCACTTTTATGTGGGGTCAATGTTTCTTTTCCCACTTTTATGTGGGGTCAATGTTTCTTTTCGCACTTTTATGTGGGGTCAATGTTTCTTTTCCCACTTTTATGTGGGGTCAATGTTTCTGGCCAGCGTTCTCCATCTACCTCTGTCCCACCGGTTTGGGACAGAGGTAGATGGAGAACGCTGGCCAGAAACATTGACCCCACATAAAAGTGGGAAAAGATGCAGACAAAGAATCAGAAAAAGAAGAAGACGTGATATTTACCCAAGTCTTTCCAGTGTTAGTGTTATAATAGAATCCTTAACCGGGCTTTATTGTAATATTAGTAAGACTTGGGTAAATATCACGTACATAAACGAAATTAAGTATGATGTAACATGAAGTTCCGTAATGGGAGAGTTACACGGAAATGGATATAACGGTATCATTGTCACGCAATCTTTTATCATTGAAATTAATGGATATGTTCATAAGCTATTCATTTTATACAATTAGTATTGTGTTATATTCTATTTCCTCAGTACTGTTCGCAATGAAGTTTGCCTTATTATCTGTTAATATTTAATTCATCGTCATCATCTCCTCCTACGCAAAGGGCCTCGGTAAGATTTCGCCAGTCGTCTCTGTCTTGAGGTTTTAATTAAAAAACTTCTTCATTCCTCATCTCCTACTTCGCGCTTTACAGTCCTAAGCCATGTAGGCCTGGGACTTCCACTTCTTCTAGTGCCTTGTGGAGCCCAGTTAAATGCTTGGTGACCTAATCTCTCTTGGGGAGTGCGAAGAGCATACCCAAACCATCGCCATCTACCCCTCACCATGATCTCATCCACATATGGTACTCGAGTAATCTCTCTTATAGTTTCATTTCTAATCCTCTCCTGCCATTTAACTCCCATTATCCTTCTGAGGGCTTAATTTTCAAATCTACTAAATCTATTGGCGATTGTTTTATTATCATACCATGACTCATGTCCATAGAGTAACACCGATCTCACTAAACTGATATATAGTCCTGTTTATACCTTTTTTTCATTGTAATAGTATGAAATACTGCTGTATATTACAGTTGGTAACTTAGTTTGTATTTTTTTCTAAGATTTATACAGCTTATTCCCGTTGTTATTATTATTATTATTATTAAGCTACAACCCTAGTTGGAAAAGCATGATGTCCAGGGGCTCCAATAGGGAAAATAGCCCAGTGAGGAAAGGAAGCAATGGAAAAATAAAATATTTACATCATCTATATAAACTATAAAATTGTAATGAAACTATTGTTCCCAATCAATAGTTTAATGAAATGAAAAATTCCAAAAAATAAAAATACATTCAAATACAATTTTCACACGAAATGACTGCTCAGTTAAACGTAAAACAATGAACTGTAGCGAGCTCGGATGTAAAAATACATTAGCTACTATTAGTACTTCCCAAGAGTAGCACTATAGCACCGGCAGGACCCACAAAGAAAACGGGGTTTATTTACCTTTCGGCTTTTCCTCTCTTCGCAAACAAAAGACAAAAGCGTTCCATAGTCTACGGTCGAACGAGAGCGTTACATTATGGGAAAAACGATGCTCATTCCTTCATTTATTTATGACTTTTTTCCTATTCACGTTTTCGTAAGGTCACGCCCGTTTGGCTTTGATTAATCACCGGATACGGTAGCCTTTCTAGCTCCTACACCCTGTTTGGTCTGTTCTGTTGGCCTATTCAATAAAAGAGCTAAGGCCTATTCAGTATAAGAGCTAAGGCCTATTCAGTTAACCTTGGTATGAAACGAGGTTTTATCTTTTTTAAAAATTACAGTAAAACGATTATTCCAGTATTGGTTTGAATAGGTCTAGGATTTTTTGGAA
>NC_090763.1:46912389-46914889 GCF_036898095.1 Palaemon carinicauda
CTGGCAGCGGTGTCTTTTGGCGAAGCTGCTGGCAATGGTATCTTTCGACAAAAATGCTGGCAGCGGTGTTTTTCGACAAAGCTGCTGGCAGAGGTATCTTTCGGCCAAGCTGCTGGCAGCGGTGTCTTTCGACGACCATGCTGGTTATGGTGTCTTTAGACAAAGCTTCTGGTAGCAGTGTCTTTCAACGAAGCTGCTGGTGACGGTATATTCCGACGGAGCTGTTGGCAGCGGTGTCTTTCGACGGAATTTCCGGCAGTGCAGCGGTGGCTTTCGGCGAAGCTGCCGGCAACGGTGACTGTGACTTTCCATGAATATCATATCGCGAGGGGAAGTTTAATTCTGGCCTCAGTCATTTACCCCTCTGATGTTGTTTCATTGTCATCTTTATTTTTATACGTATTTTAGTCTTTATAGTCTTCATATTCATGGTCCTGTATTTTTTCCTTTTTTACACATAAGGTGATTTAATTTTGAAGAAACTTCAACAGAAATATAATAGCCTGATTAGTTAGAAGTATGTGGTGTTGTGCAATTTATGACTTGATGATAATAATGATAAGAATATTATAATAATATTAGCCATATTGGGGTAATTCTTTACTGTTCCAGATGCGTGATTATTAGATATAAAAAAAGTCGAAACCAAGGCAGAACTCTAATCCTTTTAACTGGTACAAGAAACGGAATGAAATCAAAGCACAAGATTATTTTGATTTTTAAAAAATTGGTGTCGTAGTTTTCTCTGTATGTTTTCGCCTACATGTACCCTATCTTTACCGCTTCGGGTAAAATGCTTTCAAAGTACACATCCGAGAATAACAAATACTGTAGGATTCTAAATGCTTCACCAACACATACAAACAATACCGGTATATTGAATATTGCACTGTATTTTTCAGCGTAAAGTTTTTTTTTAGGTTATCGATCTTTATAGCTATATATGTAGGCATGTACATGTGTGTACAACCACGCACGCACACACACACCTATATATATATATATATATATATATATATATATATATATATATATATATAGATATATATATATATATATATATATATATATATACATACATACATACATACATACATTATATATGTATATATATATATATATATATATATATATATATATACATATACATACATATATGTATATACATATATGTGTGTGTGTGTTTGTGCATGCATGCATGTATGTAGTATTTGGGACCATTTTCGATCTTGCATTCAATTCTGCAGCACTACATATGAGTGCTCTTATTTGCTTGGGGAAAGAAAAAGGGCTGGGGGACTATCCACTTCACTCATCTAAGGACTTGCTGGGATATTAAAAGACCGATCTCTTCATGACGCATCTCGCCAACGGGAAAATGCGTATGTCTAATCTGTCGTTGTGTGAATATTAATACAAATGCTTTCGTTTCTTGCCACTTTCCCCCTCGAAGCGTAAACGCTATTCGGGGTGAAGATAGCTACGTGGCGTGTCAAGAATACGTCCTCTGATATTATGGGATATACCTAAAAGTAAAAGTTAGGGCTTCCGGCTACTTTCCCTCTCGAAGCGTAAACGCTATTCGGGGTGAAGATAGCTATGTGGCGTGTCAAGAATACGTCCTCTGATATTATGTGATATCCCTAAAAGTAAAAATTAGGGATATTCGCGTCAGGAGTTAGAATTCTGGAGACCTTAAGGTAAAATTCTCTGGGAATATCACCGTAGTCAATTATACCCTAGGAAGTTACGTTAAAGGAACTTCCATCAGGACGACATGGCCTGAGCCCAAAAATACTTTTATGCGAATGTGACTTAGCAAAGAACAGTTGTTGGATATCAGTGCTTTATTGCAGTGTTTGTTTATAATTTTGAGCCTTTAAAATAACTAAAAAAAAAAAAGGAAAAATTTCCTTTTCTGGTTTGTCAAAAACTCGAACATGTTATAAGAGTGATTTTATAGCTAATTCATTGTTTAACTATGGATAAATTAGAATATTTTAGTGGAATAAGCATCTTCCCATCTAATTTTTCTATTTTTTCTTACTGAGCTATTTTAAAGAATCTGATTCCCTGTTCCATCGGCCTTCATATATGAGAATATATGAAATTAGTATTGATTTAACCCCATTCTTTGTTAACATGTATAAAAAAATCAACTGTTTTGAATATCAGAATTATTTTCCAACCAGTTCGAAATATAAAATAATTTTGCCATCGGCGCGCAAAATAAGAAATGGCCCATTTTTGTGTCAGAATATAGAAATGATGCAGCAGCCTTTTGAGTGTACTCAAAGTTCCCCGAATTTATAGGGTCTGGCCAACCGTATATATCACGCCTTTGTTGACTCTGGAATTTTGAGCATCTCGTAAATAACGCATGTAAATGAGGGAATCGTGTTGAGGGACGGCGGAAGGTTGAGGCTAGGGAACGAATGGCATCCGGGGAGAGGGAGTGAAGGGGGAGGGGAGAGAGGGAAGGGTAGATCCAAGGGGAGGT
>NC_090763.1:46919889-46923082 GCF_036898095.1 Palaemon carinicauda
TTCCAGGAAGCTAAGGAGACGTCTGACAGCTGTCTAGCAAAAGAGAAACTGTTCGAAACATTGCTTGTAAAACAAAATTCGTTTATCTTGTAAACACGCGATCAAAAGGATTTGCAACTAACCATATTTTTCTATACAGCTCTTCGTATTAATTAAGTTTTTTGCAAGCGCAGTGAATTTTGTTTTACTGGCAGTGTTTGCCAACACTTTATTTGCTAAAAACAGCGATACTATAGTCAATTCTTTTTAGTGAGGCAGATTTGCACCGATTCGCCGGGGTGCTCTTTTAGTTCGGAAGAGTTTCCTGATCGCTGATTGGTTAGACAAGATCATTCTAACCAATCAGATAGCAGGAAACTTTCCCGAGCTACAAGGACACCGCTATGAGTCAGTGCAAATGCGCCGCATTAAAAAAAATTGAGTCTAGCAATAGTGTACAAGTCTCAGATGTTTCCTTACGTTTTCGTGAACTTTACTACTACTACTACTACTACTACTACTACTACTACTACTACTACTACTATTGCAGCCGCAATTTCCCTTGAGATAACAGTTTTCCTATAAATTTCACTTGGACATTATGAGCCTTTCTCCCGAGGGAGAAACTTGGGCGTTTAAGATGAAACTTCGGTCGTTCTTTTGCCATTTTTCGCCATGGTTCGCAATAAAGGTTACCTTCAAAAAATAATATTTTTTGAGTATATTCATACACTCAATATTCATTTTTCTTATAATATTAACGCACTAAATGCTTTCTTTGTCGGAATATATAATGCTTTCTTTGTCGGAATATATCACAAACTGAATATCCATTTTTCTTATTATATATAGCGAACTAAATGCTTTCTTTGTCGGAATATATTCACAAACTGATTACCTATTTTTTCGTAATATATTAAGTCTTTTTTTTCGGATTATATTCACTGGCCAAACATCTAGTATTTTAGAATATATTCACTCACAGAATATGTTTTTGTGAATATATTCGCACACTAGATGCCCTCTATATCAACATGTATTTATGAACTGAATACCTAGTTTTTTTTTTAATACATTCACACTGTACGTAAATTTTTAAAAAATATATTCATTCGTCAACATCTAGGATTTTGGAATACATTTGCAAAATGAATATCTGTTTTGAGGGAACATATTCACGGATTAAATGGCTATTTTTCGCAATATTTTCACTCAATACCTAATTTTTTGCAATATATTTACGACATGCATTTGGTGGAATGTAGCAAGGTCTGTATAGTCCATTTCTTTTAGCGATGCATATTTGCACCGACTCTCAGCGGTGCCCTTTTAGCTCGGAAAAGTTTCCGGATCGCTGATTGGTTGGACAAGATAATTCTAACCAATCAGCGATCAGGAAACTTTTCCGAGCTAAAAGGAGTCGCAACGGTGCCCTTTTAGCTCGGAAAAGTTTCCGGATTGCTGATTGGTTGGACAAGATAATTCTAACCAATCAGCGATCAGGAAACTCTTCCGAGCTAAAAGGGCACCGCCGCGAGTCGGTGCAAATATGCATCACTAAAAAAAATGGACTATAGTTAGATACACGTGAAAGATGAAGGGAGTCCGAAAATTTGTTGAAGCCAAGATTGGAATGTGTGAATAGATTTCGATCAACTCTCCGTGGAGATGAAGTGACGATATTGAATGCGAATGAAATTAAAAGGTAGATGCTCTGGAGATTGAGGATTTGTGTGGTATTTTTGGCATTGGAAAAATCTAGAGTAAAAAAGTGTAATTTGCAAGCGTTTACCAGTGACCAGGAAGTACTTCGATATCTCTGTGATAAAGATCAAGTGTCTGGTTATATATGTATATACAGTATATATTATATATATATATATATATTATATATATATATATATATAATATATATATATATATATATATATATATATATATACACTGAATATATGCATATATGTATATATATACATATATATATATATATATATATATATATATATATATATATATATATATATATATATATAGATATATATAGATATGTTAAGTTCTAACTGTAATACAACAGTTTAAAAAGTTTTTTCTAAGAGCCCCATTAAAGAAACAAAGGAAATACATTATATATATATATATATATATATATATATATATATATATATATGTATATATATATATATATATATATATATATATATATATATATATATATATATATATATATATATATATATATATATATATATAGTGTTTTTGTTTGTTTGTTTTTATGTTCAATAATAATCGTTACTGCCAAACGCCATATATCTTCAGTCACCATTAAAACCTGTGTGAATCGTGGATGAAGCCAATAAAACTTCCATTTCACGTCACAGACAAATCATCAGTAGTATTTCGAACCCCGTTACGCATGTTACGCCATATACTCCCGTACCCTCTCGCTCCAATTATCATCCATATATAAAAACAAACTCACAATCCAACTTATATTGCTTATATCTTGCTTTTTTTTTTTTACTTTCGCCTCTATACAATTGGCTGCATAAAGAAGTCTTATTTCTCTTCATCTGAGGTTTTTGTGATTATTATAGTTTATATATGAAAGATCTATTTTAAAGGTAATAATGTTCTAAATATATTTTTATTACTTATCACTTCGCATATAATTTATTTATATCCATGGTTCCTTTCCTCACTGGGCTATTTTTTCCAGTTGGAGCCCTTGGGCTTATAGCATCCTGCGTTTCCAACAGGGGTTGTAACTCACCTAATAATAATAATAATAATAATAATAATAATTTCCTGGTATTTCCTTTGTTGAAAATCAAATTCATCCAGACACACCCGACCTCTGGAAGTCCTTTTCATACATTCCTGCGGAGTAGATTGAAAGGATTTCGAACTAGGCTTTGCCCATGATCGCTGTCAAATACTGCAAATGAAAAATTGTAGTTGTTCGGCGAATTAATTTTTCTGCCGAAATACTATTATGAGGTGAACAGGGCTGACGCTCGGATCATTATTCAATATCAAGCGAAAAGAGAATCTCTCTCTCTCTCTCTCTCTCTCTCTCTCTCTCTCTCTCTCTCTCTCTCTCTCTCTCTCTCTCTCTCTCTCTTGATAGAATAAATTTAAAATTAATCTCATATTAACCCTTTCTCTCTCTCTCTCATACTGAGGGACCTTGGGGAACCCAAACATAGAATAAGGC
>NC_090763.1:46923582-46936082 GCF_036898095.1 Palaemon carinicauda
GTATTCTTCTCCTCATTTACTTTCCGTATATACTTTTCCTTTGCATCTCGTATTCTTTTTCTTTGCTTTCCACATTCTCCTTTTTTGCTTCCCGCATTCTTCTTATCTATTGCTTCCCGTATTCTCCCCCTTTACTTCCCGTATTTTTCTTTTCCTTTACAAGAGAAGCCTATCACTCAGTCTTGTTTCTCTCCCTTCGCTTTCCCTCGGGCCATAAAATTACTTCCCAATCACCTTGACATCGACGATTAGAAGAAAATACAGTTCAGCGAGTGGGCGTGGCTTTCGTCTCTGGGTGAGATGAAAACATATTATTTCGTACCCTGTCGAACGAATTTCTTCTTCATCAGGCTCTTAAAAAAAAAAAAATTCTTTTTGAGTATTGAACCCTTTGAGGACTGCTGCGAATATATTTTACTTGGAAGTCGCTCCAGAGTTAAACGCAGAGAAAAAAGTTTATGAAAGTTTTAATTTCTCTCTCTCTCTCTCTCTCTCTCTCTCTCTCTCTCTCTCTCTGGTTGAAAAAGAAAAAAAATTATAAAGAGCTAAAGAAAGTGATTTTAATCAGTCACTGTCTGATAACGCACTTACATTTCGAACTTCTAAGCCACCTTTTACGAGATTAAATAAAACTCATTTTTTTTTTAAATTTTTCGTAAAATAATTATCGATTCATCTCTTTAATTAACAGTTTAAGTATTTAGATTTAAAGTACTTTACTGTTGTGTTTTTTATTTTTCATAATTTTTTCGTAAAATCAGTATCGTTTCATCATCTCTTTTAGTAACATTTTAAGTATCTAGATTTTGAGTATTTTATTATTGTTGTATTTATATCATTATTGCCACTATCGCAGTATATTAGCATTGCTGTGTTCTTACTAGTAGAATTGATAGATGTTCTGCTAAAGCCAGGAGTTTATTGTAAACGTTCTGCAGTATATTTTGTTGGAGATTGTAATATATGTTATTATTATTATTATTATTATTATTATCATTATTATTATTATTATTATTATTATTATTATCATTATTATTATTATTATTACTAGCCAAGCTACAACCCTAGTTGGAAAAGCAAGATGCTATAAGCCCAAGGGCTCCAATAGGGAAAATTAGCCCAGTGAGGAAAGGAAATTAGGAAATAAATAAATGATGAGAATAAATTAACAATATATCATTCTAAAAACAGTAACAGCGTCAAAGCAGACCTGTCCTATATAAACTATTAACAACGTCAAAAACAGATATGTCATATATAAACTATAAAAAGACTCATGTCAGCCTGGTCAACATAAAAACATTTGCTCCAACTTTGAATTTTTGAAGTTCTACTGATTCAACTACCAGATTTGGAAGATCATTCCACAACTTGGTCACAGCTGGAATAAAACTTCTAGAATACTGTGTAGTATTGAACCTCATGATGGAGAAGTTATTAAAAACTTTTTGGTTTATTTACCACCCTTCCATGCTTTTGTACAAAATCTATGCTTTGGTATGTTATTCGATCTCAAATTGTTTCATTTATTGTATAGTGTAGATTCTAAAGATATTTCCAGTTAGTAATATACTTTACGTCGACTACATTGCAATATACTGTGACGAGCCGAGAGAGGGTTGTGAACTCAAAGTCAGGATGCAATCAACTGAGTTATATTATTATAGAACACTCTCCTTTATATACAAAACCCCAAGGCAACAGGCATTTTCATGTTCACAAGACAGACAATGTTACAGAGGAAAACCGGAGACATGATTATTCAGGTTCTTTTTAGTGCGAGGGAAAAGCACACATACAAGCATAATATATATAAAATAATTTATGTACGATCGTGTGACACACGGTTGGTACAATACCATTTATCAGTCTTCGTTGCCTACAAAGAATTCTAATAACGCCATTTGGACTTCGTCTGTTGGTTTCAGAATTTCTGAAGAAAAGGCTGTAGCAATGGCGTTTTATAAGAATATTAGATGGAAACAAAGAAAAGATATAAGATACATATGGAGTGGTGCTCAAATCCAATTTCAAGAAAAGTTAAAATATTCACCTGAATTGGAAAGCATATATATTTTAAATCTAAATGTAATTATGCTCTAAACCTAATGAAAAAGTTGTCTAATACATTGAGTTGCAAAGAGACTAACTCTGCTGATAATCTATAAAGCATTAGTCTTACTGAGGATAGATTGTTAGGCCTAGTTAGGCCTATATATGGATCAGGATTCGAAGCTACTTTGAACTCTCGACTTTGTAATGGAGCTTCTAGATCTTCCACAATATGTCAGTTTTATGTGAAAATGGCGAGCTACCTTTGTCCTAAGACTGAGATTTTATGTGTGTAAATGGAAAGCATGAACTCAAGTTTAGAGATTGTAAAAATTCTGATTTCCTTGGTTGGATTCCAACTCACGATTTGTTTTGAATTAGATTTTATGGGCGAATATAATAGATGTTTTTATGCATTCTGTCAAATAGTTAATTGTTTTCTCTAAAATCGAACATTATGTGTAGGGTATATTTTCATCACCCCTGTCGTCTGTTTTTCTAGTTTATTTATTAGATTCTTTATTTCTGATCAACTTTACACAAAAACTGCAGTACGGATTTTGACCAAACTTGGTCATGTTGAGTATGACCTAAGGATGAATATGTAACATTTCGTGTAAAGTACACAAAGTGCAGGTACGATATGTTAAGTAAATGGCCAATATTTTTGTCAGTTTATTTTTTGTTTGTGAACAACATTGTGCCAAAACTACTGATCTAATTTCATTGAAGCTTAGTGGACATGTGAGTTATGATCCAAGGTTGAATATGTTAGATTTTGAAGAAAATACATCGAAGTCCGCAGTGGAGTAAAGAGCTAAATAAGACTCCTTTTTTTAGTGTTACTATACTTAAAATATTTTACTTTTCTTTATTTCCTTTCCTCACTGGGCTATTTTCCCTGTTGGGGCCCCTGGGCTTGTAGCATCCTGCTTTTCCAACTAGGGTTGTAGCCTAGCATTTAACAACAACAACAATAATAATAATAATAATAATAATAATAATAATAATAATAATAATAATAATAATAATAATAATGTACTGAGTGCCTCATCTTAGAACACTTAGCCAGTATAATATTCTCCTGGCAATATAATTAGTAGATATAATTTCTTAAAAGATATTACTCCCATTTCCATTGAAGACTGAAGAGTCTTCGCTTATCATTAAGGAAGAAGAAGGAATTAAATCATTTTGACGGTCGTAGTTTCATTTTGATCACTTGAATTTAATTGCTACTGAAGATCTCTCAAATCGTCCTTTTAGACAAGTTGTTATTATTATTATTATTATTATTATTATTATTATTATTATTATTATTATTATTACTAGCCAAGCTACAACCCTAGTTGGAAAAGCAAGATGCTTTAAGCCCAAGGGTTCCAATTGGGAAAAATAGCCCAGTGAGGAAAGGAAATAAGGAAATAAATAATAATTAGAATAGATTAACAATAAATCCTTCTAAAAACAGTAACAACGTCAAAACAGATATGTCCTATGTAAACTATTAACAACGTCAGAAACAGATATGTGACATCCTTGTGATGTTTCATTGACTCGATTAATTTTTATTATCATCTGTTAATGAATTCTCTTAATCTCAATCAATGAGTTCTCCAAATTGACATTATTTCCACGATGCAATGTCGCTGTTCCTATAGCCAATTCTTTTTAGTGAGGCAGATTTACACCGACTAGCAGGGGTGCCCTTTCAGCTTGGAAAAGTTTCCTGATCGCTGATTGGTTGGACAAGATAATCCCAACCAATCAGATAGCAGGAAACTTGTCCGAGCTAAAAGGGCACCGCTGTGAGTCAGTGCAAATGCGCCTCATTAAAAAGAATTGAGTATAGATTCAATTGAATTCTCTACAATTAAATCAATAAATCTAGAAAATAGGAAACTTGAAACTCCAATAGAACTAATTAAATCCTCTGCTTACTGTAGTAATTGCTTGTAACGAAATCCAAATAACTTTGCGAGGAAGGTTGGGGAATATTTCAAATAATAGTTTTAGAAATTCTTATTATTTGTTAATATAGTTTTCCATGAAATCCATTTAGAACTTGATATTGATGTTTGGAATGCAATAACTCAAACGCATAGCGCATTCAGCGTACTTGTCACAATACATTGCATAATCAATATTAATGCCTGTACAAAATTGATATTTGATTAGAGGTGGTATTTATTTATTTATATATATATATATATATATATATATACAGATAAACTATAGTAACAAATATTGAAGACATGGAATAATTTCTCGTATGGCATGCACTTTGCACTACCCCAAGAGATTAATTTCTCGTATGGCATGCTCTTCGCACTCCCCGAGAGATTAATTTCTCGTGTGGCATGCTCTTCGCACTCCCCGAGAGATTAATTTCTCGTGTGGCATGCTCTTTGCACTCCCCGAGAGATTAATTTCTCGTGTGGCATGCTCTTCGCACTCCCCGAGAGATTAATTTCTCATATGGCATGCTCTTCGCACTCCCCGAGAGATTAATTTCTCGTGTGGCATGCTCTTCGCACTCCCCGAGAGATTAATTTCTCGTGTGGCATGCTCTTCGCACTCCCCGAGAGATTAATTTCTCGTGTGGCATGCTCTTCGCACTCCCCGAGAGATTAATTTCTCGTATGGCAGGCTCTTCGCACTCCCCGAGAGATTAATTTCTCATATGGCATGCTCTTCGCACTCCCCAAGAGAGATTAGTTCACCAAACATTCAGCTGGGCTCCACAAGGCACCAGAAGAGTTGGGAGACCCAGTCCTACATGGCTGAGGACTATGAAACGCGAAGTAAGAGATGATGAATGGAGAAGTATTGAATTAAAAGCTCAAGATAGAGACGACTGGCGAAATGTAACAGAGGCCCTTTGCGTCACTAGGCGTAGGAGATGATGATGATCATGATGATGATGATGGCTTTATGCTTAAACCATTGCCTTCGAAACCTACAGAGCTTAGATTATTTAGAATCTAACTACAGGAAATTTCTGGTTAGTCATTTCTTCAGAAGACTCCATGTTGTAAAGGGCGCCAAATCCTAGCATTCTTTTTACGCTCAACCAACATTGGGGAATTTTTTCGTAAAAGTTATTTCGGACACCGAAGACAACCGACCAAGCCCAATTTTTGGCCACAAGTTGATCACTTTTTTTTTTTTTGCGGAGCGAAGCCAAACCCATTATAAAAAAAAAAGCTCCGTATTTAATTTTTTGGCATCAAAGACTTATTTTAAGGTGACTTCCTTATTTTAATATGTATATATAATATATATATATATATATATATATCTATATATAATATATATATATATATATATATATAATTGTGTGTGTGTGTGAGTGTGTGTGTATATATATTATATACATATGTATATAATATGTATATATATATATATATAGATTGTGTGTGTATATATGTATATATACACACACACACATATATATATATATATATATATATAGATAGGAAAAGTAGTTTGCACTGCATAGATGTACGGTATGATTAAAAGTCCGTAAATTCCCTTTATTTCCAACAATAAAACCTTCCACGTCATGTGGAATAGAATAAGCCTCACACAAAAGTATTTACGTTGCCTAATTAGTTTGCCTGTCTGTAGATAGGCCTACACGCTCATCAGGGCTAATTCTGACGACGAGAATGGAAAAGAAGTTAGAATCATTGAGAATAAGATATATCATAGGAAGGAGGCAAGCGAAATTCAATTTTGAAAACTAAAAGCCAAATAAAAGTAATTTTAATTACTTCAAGCAGAAATTCTTAAGAAGTACCTGCAGATTTCTTTAATAAGGAATATGAAAAGTTTTATGGGTTATTTACAATTGGTTCTACCTGACAGCAGTATTTTACATTGCGTTATTTTGAGGTCACTAGTCTCATTGTACAATTGACATACTTTACCTTTTCTTCCATTTATTCACTGTTTATCCATTTCTATATCCGGCCACTGCTACCAGCATCCTTCCCCATTTCCTCCTTTATTACTTACCTTCCTTGCTGCTGCCTTCTTCTTTCCCCCACATGTCATTTGCTATGTTACCTTTCAGTCTGAACTTACGCCATCTCCTCTCCTTCCATGTTCCTGCCCCCTTTAACAAAGCACCTGGGTCTCATCTTTTCAAATAACATGACCAAACTTCCGTAGTCTTCTTTTCTGGACTTTCTTCCTTACTTCCTGGTCCTTTAATACATTTATTTTTTATCCAAACTTGTTACTCCACAAAATTATACCCTATTTTCTTTCTCTTCTTTTTTCAAAACTGGCTTCTCTCTCTCTCTCTCTCTCTCTCTCTCTCTCTCTCTCTCATATCAACAGACCCCCATCTCTTTCGTTTATGTTTTGACTTCCCTATTTTCTTTAATTTTTTTTAAAAACTAGCTCGCTCTCTCTCTCTCTCTCTCTCTCTCTCTCTCTCTCTCTCTCTCTCTCATTTGCATCACCCGGTACGCATGGTACACTTATCTCTGCCACTTCCATTTTTTCCGTTTTCGGTACCTCTTTATGTGCCACGATATACTAAAATCTGTCAGTCATATAACTTGTAAGCCATCAAAACGGGAGGGCCTCGACTAGGTTATCAGCATCCCTGGGGGATAAAACCATTCTAAAAGAAATTCAAAAGATATATTCTCTCTCTCTCTCTCTCTCTCTCTCTCTCTCTCTCTCTCTCTCATTGAAATCCTTCATAATATTGTAAACAGTATTGGGATGAAACCATTCTAAAAGAAATTCGAAAGATATTCTCTCTCTCTCTCTCTCTCTCTCTCTCTCTCTCTCTCTCATTGAAATGCTTCATAATACTGTAAACAGTATTGAGATGAAACCACTCTAAAAGAAATTAAAAATATCTCTCTCTCTCTCTCTCTCTCTCTCTCTCTCTCTCTCTCTCTCATTGAAATGCTTCATATTATTGTCAACAGTATTGGGGATGAAACCATTCTAAAAGAAATTCGAAAGATATCTCTTTCTCTCTCTCTCTCTCTCTCTCTCTCTCTCTCTCTCTCATTGAAATGCTTCATGTTATTGTAAACAGTATTTAGAGTTAAGAATTAGTTAAGAAAATATTTAGTCTTGAAGGAGAACATCTACCATCTAAATAGTGATAATTTTAAACTGTAATTATATTAGGACCCAGATTATATCTTTGATGTACCTCGCCAATGAGAGAGAGAGAGAGAGAGAGAGAGAGAGAGAGAGAGACCGAGAGATCGAGACCGAGAGAGAGAGAGAAAGAGACCGAGAGAGAGAGAGAGAGAGAGAGAGAGAGAGAGAGAGATTACCCAATCTGCTGCCTTTCATGGAAAGGAATCATCATCTCTTGTTTATACGTTAGAGAGAGAGAGAGAGAGAGAGAGAGAGAGAGAGAGAGAGAGAGACGCACCAGGGAGATGCGAAGAAAATTGATTTGAAGCAGCTTTGCTTGCAGAGGACGGATGGAAAGACAGAGTATCCAAACAAAAGAAGCACTGCTTTTTTTTCGTTCTCCTTCGAAGTAAGAATGAAGGCTTTCTATTTCTTCCACGGGTGTCTAATTTCTGAAATGGGTGCAGCTCACAGGCGCTCTTCCAGAGTTACTTTATCTCTCTCTCTCTCTCTCTCTCTCTCTCTCTCTCTCTCTCTCTCTCTCTGAGAAATGGTCTGCAGGTCCAGTAAAAGGTTTCTTTGGATTTTGAATTGAATTCGTCCCCATAACGTTGTCAGTTCGGGGTTTGAAAATAGTCCAGTTTGTTTCCTAGTTTTGTACTTATGCTCTTCTTTTTTTTTTTTTTTTTTTTTTTGCAAGGGTGAGTCTTGTTATGCATGGTGCATTTCTCTATACATTTTTACTTGACATTGATTGTTATACATAGTAAGAAAACTTTGTATTGTAGCTATTTCTAGAAAATTTAATTTTATTTTTTTTTCCGTCCCCATCTTCACTGAATGTGATTTTTCGTCTTTCTTCACGTAGTCTAACATTTATACAAACTTTAGATATATCTTAGATTAATTTTTTGGAAATTTTTGTTTGAATAAGGACAAAAATATGGTGATAAACTACATTCGTAAATTCATATGCATATAAAAAATCCCATTCACTTGTGAAGATTTACCATATGGCACTCCCGGGCTTTTTATGGCATTTCTGTTGAAAAATATACACCTTTTATGAACTGTGTAGAACTTTGAATGCTGAAGATTCAGAAATAAATAATTCAATTGTAATAATGTATATACAGCAATTTTTTTCATATTATTATTATTACTTGCTAAGCTACAACCTTAGTTGGAAAAGCAGGATGCTATAAACCCAGAGGAACCAACAGGGAAAATAGCCCAGTGAGGAAAGGAAACAAGGAAAAATTAAATATTTTAAGGACAGTAACATTAAAATACATATTTCCTATATAAACTATAAAGACTTTAACAAATCAAGAAGAGAAATTAGATAGAATAGTGTGTCCGAGTGTACCCTCAGGCAACATACTGCATCTCACCACTCGCTGCCATGTTTCTCAAGAGTGAATGGGAGTCTTGGCTCCTCCATTTTTGGCTGTTGTAGAATTTACGTTTCAGAGTACAACTATACCACAACCAGGGTTACCAAATCTTCCAAAATGTGTTTGATATATGACATGTCTGTTTTGACGTTGTTACTTTTTTTAGAATGATTTATTGTTAATTTGTTATCTTCATTTATTTATTTCCTTATTTCCTTTCCTCACTGGGCTATTTTTCCCTGTTGGAGCCCCTGGGTTTATAGCATCTTGCTTTTCCAACTAGGGTTGTAGCTTGGATAGTAATAATAATAATAATAATAATAATAATAATAATAATAATAATAATAATAATAATAGCAGCGTCATTCTTTTTTCACTTTTATTTCAGGCCAAAAAACCCAACTCCCAAATTTCTCTTTGGATGTGAATGGTCTCTCCGGCCCTAACAACGTGCCGATTTGCCCCAAATTCCATAGATCCAAACTGTGAAATAATTTACAATAAAGAAAAAACATGATCATAAAAAGAAAAAATAGCCAGACTGAACAAATGCCAATGATACATTGTGACTAAGAATTGTGTTCAAGTTTACTGGAACTCTTATCATTAGCGTAATTAATATTGCCTCCCTTCCCCCCCCAAAAAAAAAACAACTCACAATATGTATTTTTTAATAGAAACTACTTTCTTTCGTTAGATTTTGTCCTAACCACTTCATTTCTCCGCCATCGAATAAATAAAATATTCCTTTCTTAATTTTAAACGTCATCCAGATTCTTGTTCTTAGTTTTAATCTATATATATATATAATATATATATATATATATATATATATATATATATATATATATGTATGTACATATATAATATATATATATGTTCATATGTATATATATAGACATATATATATATATATATATATATATATATATATATATATATATATATATATATATGCAGTATATATGTATATATATTATATATATACATGTATATATATTATATATATATATATATATATATATTATATATATATATATATATATATATATATATATATATATATATATATATAGACCTTTTAAAACTCCGTAAGTCCCATTCATTAGTAAACTCCAGTTTGCATCCTCTTAATCTAAAAATTCTGGCAGTTTTCTGTTGGTACTAAACAAGCCCCATAAAATTCTCACACCTTCATTAAAGATAATTTACATAATTGGCAAGGGGGGAAGGGAAAGCTTTGGTTAACTGTGTTTTCATAATATTTGAAAAAAGACTTGATTTCCCCTTTTAGTCTCCTTGTATCTATGTTACCATGCAATATCTCTCTCTCTCTCTCTCTCTCTCTCTCTCTCTCTCTCTCTCTCTCTCTCTCTCTCTGGATATGAATGGAGATAACTCTCTTCCTCTTACCGTTTGTTATTATTATTATTATTATTATTATTATTATTATTATTATTATTATTATTATTATTATTATTACTTACTAAGCTACAACCCTAGTTGGAAAAGCAGGATGCTATAAGCCCAGGGGCCCCAACAGGGAAAATAGCTGTGAAGAAAGGAAAAAAGGAAAAATAAAATATTTTAAGAATAGCAACAACGTTAAAATAAATATAGAATGATCTTCCTAATCGGGTAGTTGATTCTGTAGAATTTCAAAAGTTCAAACTTGCAGCAAATTTTTTTATGTTGAACAGCCTGACATAAGTCTCTTTTTATACTTTATAAATGAAAGATATGTTTAAATGTTGTTACTTTTCTTATAGTATTTCATTTCAATTGTTCATTACTTCTCATATAGTTTGTTTATTTCCTTATTTCCTTTCCTCGCTGGGTTATTTTTCCCTGTTGGAGCCTTGGGGCTTATAGCATATTGCTTTTCCAATTAGGGTTGTAGTGTAGCTTATGATAATGATAATAATAATAATAATAATAATAATAATAATAATAATAATAATGATAATGATAATCATAATGATAATAATAAAGTTAATAATAATAATAATCATAATAATAATAATGATAATCATAATGATAATAATAAAGTTAATAATAATAATAATAATAATAATCATAATCATAATGATGATAATAGTGACAATAATAATAATAATAATAATGATAATTGTAGAAATACCAGTAAATGAAGAGAATGAACTCTGCCCCCTCTCCCAGTGGCAGCTTCGTCCTCGCTGTTTCCAAGTCATTAGATTTTCGATAATTGCTTCGGAGCTCATACTAGTTTTGGGCCAGTGTGTTCCCTGGGCAATCCCCCTCTCACTCAAAATTTGTTGTTTCGTCTGGCAATTCTTTGAAACTTTTATGACTTGGATTTAAAGTAAATTAATCAAGGTTTCAATTTTTTATATTTGAACTTTTAAGGTTTTTTGAACTTTTATGACTTGGATTTAAAGTAAATTAATCAAGGTTTCAATTATGTTTATTTGAACTTTTAAGGTTTAGTTATATGTAATTATATGGTTGGACTTTTTTGGGGCTCTAAAGTCTGTTCTTTAGAAGGTTTTAGTTATGTTTATTGTCGTGATCTTTTATTGTTTCGTCTGGCAATTCTTTGAACTTTTATGACTTGGATTTAAAGGAAATTAATCAAGGTTTAAATTTTTTATTTGAACTTTTAAGGTTTAGTTATAGGGTTGAACTTTTTGGGGGTTCTAAAGTCTGTTCTCTAGAAGGTTTTAGTTATGTTTGTCATGATCTTTTATTGTTTCGTCTGGCCATTCTTTGAACTTTTATGACTTGGATTTAAAGTAAATTAATCAAGGTTTCAATTATGTTTTATTTGAACTTTTAAGGTTTATTTATTTGGTTGAACTTTTTGGGGGTTCTAAAGTCTGTTCTTTAGAAGGTTTTAGTTATCTTATTGTCATGATCTTTTATTGTTTCGTCTGGCCATTCTTTGAACTTTTATGACTTGGATTTAAAGTAAATTAATCAAGGTTTCAATTATGTTTATTTGAACTTTTAAGGTTTAGTTATATGGTTGAACTTTTTGGGGGTTCTAAAGTCTGTTCTCTAGAAGGTTTTAGTTATGTTTATTGTCATGATCTTTTCTTGTTTCGTCTAGCAATTCTTTGAACTTTTATGACTTGGATTTAAAGTAAATTAATCAAGGTTTCAATTATGTTTATTTGAACTTTTAAGGTTTAGTTATATGGTTGAACTTTTTGGGGGTTCTAAAGTCTGTTCTCTAGAAGGTTTTAGTTATGTTTGTCATGATCTTTTATTGTTTCGTCTGGCCATTCTTTGAACTTTTATGACTTGGATTTAAAGTAAATTAATCAAGGTTTCAATTATGTTTATTTGAACTTTTAAGGTTTAGTTATATGGTTGAACTTTTTGGGGGGCTCTAAAGTCTGTTCTTTAGAAGGTTTTAGTTATGTTTATTGTCATGATCTTTTAGGTCATATTAATTCTGAACTTTCTCGGGCAAGATATTATTTTACTGGGGCAATACAATATTATTTGAAGTTTTCGATAAATTATTTGTATCGTCTGGCAATTCTTTGAGCTTTTATGACTTGGATTTAAAGTAAATTAATCAAGGTTTTAATTATGTTTATTTGAGCTTTTAAGGTTTAGTTATATGGTTGAACTTTTTTTGGGTGATCTAAAGTCTGTTCTTTAGAAGGTTTTAGTTATGTTTATTGTCATGATCTTTTATTGTTTCGTCTGGCAATTCTTTGAACTTTTATGACTTGGATTTAAAGTAAATTAATCAAGGTTTCAATTATATTTATTTGAACTTTTAAGGTTTAGTTATATGGTTGAACTTTTTGGGGGTTTTAAAGTCTGTTCTTTAGAAGGTTTAGCTGTGTTTATTGTCATGATCTTTTATTGTTTCGTCTGGCAATTCTTTGAACTTTTATGACTTGGATTTAAAGGAAATTAATCAAGGTTTCAATTTTTTATTTG
>NC_090763.1:46941082-46971082 GCF_036898095.1 Palaemon carinicauda
GACCATGATATCGCAGAAAGACATTTTTTACCTTGACCTTTGACCCAGTCACTCCCAAATTTAATAATTATTCACTATTTGGTGCTAGTTTCATGCAAATCGGATAAAGATTGACCATGTTATAGCAGAAAGACATTTTTTACCTTGACCTTTGACCCAGCCACTCCCAAATTTAATAATTATACACAAATTGGTGCTAGTGTCATGCAAATTGGAAAAAAAACTAACCACGATATAGCAAAAAGACGTGTTTAACCTTTTTCTTAACTTGACCTTGATCTTTTACCTCATCGTTCCCAAAATGTAGTTATTTGTCTTTTGATCATGGCCATTCATTCCAACAAATTTCATGAGATTCTGTTTATTAATTTTTTAGTTATGCAAATCACCAAAAAAAAAAAACCTACAATCATATTAATAAATACACGCCTGTCAAAACATAACCTTCTTGCAACGGTAATAAATAGATATGCAATCCTCAAAACAAGTGAAAAAGAGGCTTTGTCTTTAATTAGGAAGGGCATCGTTCAACGGTTCATTGAACCTTTCATTTGAAGAAATTTTGAAGAAAACATGGTAATAGGTTATACAACATGAGTCACTGTAATTCCCCCCCCCCCCTTCCTCCCCCGCTGCATAAGGCTCGTCAGCACAACCTCTATTTCTCTTTACACATCTGCGCTATCTTCTCTTTCTTTTCTTCCAAAAGCCCACTCGCCCAACCTGGATATTAATTAGGCCAAGGTCTTTAGAAAACCTGAATTAGGCCACGACTTTCTAATACCTCTTGCGTCCCCATCTGTTCATGCCTAAGGTCTTCCTATCTTCCTCTCATCTAAAGCTTATGCACTTTTTTTCTTACGGAATTTCTTCTATTTTTCAATATGGCCAAACCAGTCCAATGCCCATTAGTCCTTCCTTTCACCTAACATATCTTTTTTTCCACATTTTATCAAAAAATTAAATCTTTTACCATGTGTTGTTGTCTTCAGTATTCTTTACTAGCGAAACGTCTTAGGTTCGAAGGGTGAACTAGCATTCTTATTAGCCATAGCAATCCTTCAGTAGCGAATCATCCAAGTGATAGTTGCAACCAGGTTAAAATGGTATGATGATAACTGCCTCATCCCAACAGACTTACAGATAACTAAAAGGCTAATCTCATTAGGGAATGAGTTCTGTATATATCATCGTGAGTCGTTCTTAGTCCACTGCAGGACAAAGGCCTCTGGCATGCCCTTCCACTATAGTCCATTTCTTTTAGCGAGACATATTTGCACTGACTCGCAACGATGCCCTTTTAGCTCGGAAAAGTTTCCTGGTCGATGATTGGTTAGAATTATCTTGTCCAACCAATCAGCGACCAGGAAACTTTTAGTCCATTTCTTTTAGTGAGTCATATTTGCACCGACTCGCAACGGTGCCCTTTTAGCTCGGAAAAGTTTCCTGGTCGCTGATTGGTTAGAATTATCTTGTCCAACCAATCAGCGATCAGGAAACTTTTCCGAGCTAAAAGGGTACCGCTGGGAGTCGGTACAAATATGACTCGATAAAAGTAATGGACTATAGTGTCTGATTGTGGTCTTTCTATGCAAGGTGTATACCCGCTAAATCTCTGAGTACGCCAATTCATCGTCTTCTCTTCCTTCTCCTTCTCCTTCTTTTGCAATCTCTAGGGATCCCTTCTCTTATACTTAATCTCCATCTATCGTCTGTTATTCTCATTATATGTCCTACCCATGTCCATTTCATTTTCTGTGTTTATATATGTTCGTATATTTTATATTATATGAATATGTGTTATTCATAGATGTAAAATAGTGGGCTATATATTTACGTTACTGTTTCCTTTGTAATGTTTTAAAGGAGTAAAGATGAAATTGAATATTAAATGCAAGTTTTTTTTTTTATTAAAGTTTAATAAGTCTATTTTTCTAAAAAGGCAATCGAAAAAAACATAAAAATTTCTTTTCTCATTATTGTTAGCCGAGGAAGATGTGCACTGCTTGGATGATATGATATTTAGAAAGAGATAGACTTTGTTGAAATTGAATTAAAATTATATGAATTTAAACTACAAAATTTCTACCGTTCGTCTTTTTGTCATTCGCACTTTCCTGTCGCCATAGCAACCACAGAAATTTATTTTGATATTGCCGTAGTCAATTATGCAGAATAGTAATAAAAAAAAAAAAGGAAGTTTGTTGGATAACTGGGGTAATCAAATTTAATTACTAGCATATGATACAAACGTTCTATTTATTAAATTTAGACATAAATTTTTAGTGTGATTAAAAAAGGAACTTTTGCAAATATGGTTTTTTTTTTTTTTTTTTTTTTTTTTTTTTTTTTTTTTTTTTTTTTTTTTTTTTTTTTTTTGCTGTGTTAACCCTTGCACTTCTTAAGCATTATACAGTAATAGCCTTCACGAGATGTGGAGATTTGCCCCCCCCACCCCCCCCCCCCGTGATAAAAAAAAAACGCTTTAGTCTCCTGAGAATTTCAGGTCATTTAAATGATACTCTACGTGTAAAGAATAAGAAAAACAAAATAATTTCGTGTAGTAAAAATAAGTTCCCCGATAATCAGAGTTTGGGAAAGTTTAAGTTCATGGGGTCTGCCTGAATTTCCCAATAATCAGCGCTGGTGGTTATGACACTGGATTCGATTCGTGAGTCTTGGTGTTGTATTTTAGATATTTTTAGATCAACCAGTTCTCACCTGTGTCTGGAGTATTCAGATTCATTTTATATTCAGATGCGTGTATAAAAAGACGGCATATTTATTCTGCACCGGAAGAATTCGATATTGAATGAACTTATATAATGAATAGGAAAAGAACACGAATAGATAGTGATGCATTCATGGACATAATGAATAGAATATGTAATAGAGAGTGATTAAAACTTTATATTTTGCATTATGATATTTAACACTGGGTAGGCTATATATTTACGTTACTGATTCCTTTGAAATATTTTAAAAGGAGTAAAAATTAAATTGAATCTTTAATGCAAGTTTTTTTTTATTAAAGTATAAGTATTTTTCTAAAAAGGTATTGATAAGAGCATAACAAATCTTTTCTTATTATTGTCAACCCAATTTCGTAATTGACCATACCCGTTGCAAATTAGAAGCAAATGCGTTCAACCCTAGGCAAATTAGAAAAAAACTGCGTTCAACCCTAGGCAAATTAGAAAAAAACTGCGTTCAACCCTAGGCAAATTAGAAAAAAACTGCGTTCAACTCTAGGCAAATTAGAAAAAAACTGCGTTCAACTCTAGGCAAATTAGAAAAAAACTGCGTTCAACCCTAGGCAAATTAGAAAAAAAACTGCGTTCAACCCTAGGCAAATTAGAAAAAAACTGCGTTCAACCCTAGGCAAATTAGAAAAAAACTGCGTTCAACCCTAGGCAAATTAGAAAAAAAAACTGCGTTCAACCCTAGGCAAATTAGAAAAAAACTGCGTTCAACTCTAGGCAAATTAGAAAAAAACTGCGTTCAACCCTAGGCAAATTAGAAAAAAACTGCGTTCAACCCTAGGCAAATTAGAAAAAAACTGCGTTCAACCCTAGGCAAATTAGAAAAAAACTGCGTTCAACCCTAGGCAAATTAGAAAAAAAACTGCGTTCAACCCTAGGCAAATTAGAAAAAAACTGCGTTCAATCCTAGGCAAATTAGAAAAAAAACTGCGTTCAACCCTAGGCAAATTAGAAAAAAACTGCGTTCAACCCTAGGCAAATTAGAAAAAAACTGCGTTCAACCCTAGGCAAATCAGAAAAAAACTGCGTTCAACCCTAGGCAAATTAGAAAAAAACTGCGTTCACCCCTAGGCAAATTAGAAAAAAACTGCGTTCAACCCTAGGCAAATTAGAAAAAAACTGCGTTCAACCCTAGGCAAATTAGAAAAAAACTGCGTTCAACCCTAGGCAAATTAGAAAAAAACTGCGTTCAACCCTAGGCAAATTAGAAAAAAAACTGCGTTCAACCCTAGGCAAATTAGAAAAAAAACTGCGTTCAACCCTAGGCAAATTAGAAAAAAAACTGCGTTCAACCCTAGGCAAATTAGAAAAAAACTGCGTTCAACCCTAGGCAAATTAGAAAAAAAACTGCGTTCAACCCTAGGCAAATTAGAAAAAAAACTGCGTTCAACCCTAGGCAAATTAGAAAAAAACTGCGTTCAACTCTAGGCAAATTAGAAAAAAACTGCGTTCAACCCTAGGCAAATTAGAAAAAAAAACTGCGTTCAACCCTAGGCAAATTAGAAAAAAACTGCGTTCAACCCCAGGCAAATTAGAAGCAAATGCGTTCAACCCTAGAGGCCTTTACAAATACAAGCAACACGCGGAAAAAAGATGTTAAAAAGGCAAAACTATCCCCAAGATAATTATCTCTACGAAAAAAAAAAAAGCGCTTAATGAAAGCTGGAGACGAAAGGCTAATTTCGCACCGGCCTCCCCTCCCCAATTCCAGTTTCCGGAAAGGGACAAGTTAAAAGGTTATTAAGGGCAGCGCTGGAGCCAAAGTGATTTTCCTTGTTCCAGACGGGAGAGGCTGGAATGGGAAGTTAGGGTTAATAGGATGGATGAGGGAAAGGATAGCAGTTTTATGGCTCTTGTGTATCTGAGGGAGTTTGTGCATTTTCGTGAGCGTGGCTTGTATGTAGTATATAGAGTACAGCCCACCCCCCTTAAAGAGCGTACATTTCAATGTAGTTTAATTTAGCCTCTTAGCATAAACTAGAAGCTCCATTTGGATTTATATAAATACTGCTGATTAAGTCTTTGTGTGAATGAAGTTATTGGTAAAATTTGAATTTTACCATTCGAGTCTTATCTTTGATTAAGCATGGCAAAGAAAGATTATGAAGTCGCACAAGTCTTAACTTTATTTATACATATATATGTATATATATGTGTATATATATATATACATATATATATATATATAGTGTGTATATAATATATATATATATAGTGTATATAGTGTATATATATATATATATATATATATATATATATATATATATATATATAATGTGTGTATGTATGTGTATATATATATATATATATATATATATATATATAATATATATATATATATATATATATATATATATATATATATATATATATATATATATGTATATATACATATATTATATACACTATATATATATATGTATATTTATTTATATTTATATATATATATATATATATATATATATATATATATATATATATATATATATATATAAAATCGGCTGTTACTAGTCCACTGCAGAACAAAGGCCTCAGACATGTCTTTCCAATTGCGTCTGTTTATAGTCTTTCTGTATCATTCCACGCCTGCAGACTACCTTAGTTCGTCGATCCATCGTCATCTCTTCCTTCCCATGCCTCTCTTGCCATTTCTAGGAACCTATTCTGTTATTGTTAATGTCCATCTATTCTCTGTCATTCTCATTGTATGTCCTGACCATGTCCATTTCTTTTCCTTACATGTTAGAATATCCTCTTACTTTATTTTTCTCTCATATCTATGTTGCTCGTTTTCTGTCTCTTAGTGTTATTCCCATTATTATTCTTTCCATAGATATCGGAGCTGTAACTATCTTATGTTCTAAGTTTAGCTTTAGTAAACCTCCAAGTTTCTGTTGCGTAAATTGATACTGGTAGGACCCTCTGGGTAAATAATCTTATTTTTTAGAGAAAGTGGCATTTTACATTTCATAATCATTGTTTTATATATATATATATATATATATATATATATATATATATATATATAATATATATATATATATATATATATATATATATATATATATGTATATATATATATGTATATATATATATATATATATATATATATATATATATATTTACAGTATATATATAATATATATTTACAGTATATATATAATATATATTTACAGTATATATATATATATATATATATATATATATATATATATATAGATAGATACTGTAAATATATATATATATATATATATATATATATATATATATATATATATATATATATATATATATATATTTACAGTATCTATCTATATATATATATATATATATATATATATATTTACAGTATATATATATATATATATATATATATATATATATATTTACAGTATCTATATATATATATATATATATATATATATATATATATATATATATATATATATAAATATATATATATATATAAGAGATTTTAAAAGATTAATCCATCGTCCATTTTTATCCCTCGTCCATTTTTATCCCTCGTCCTGCCCCGGCCATTTTTCTTTCACTCTTAATAAACGAATTTAAACTGATCTATGAGAAAGGTTATATCACTGTCATAAAAATCTGCAGATTTCTTTTTCTATTTTTTTTATTTTATTTATTTATTTTTTTTTTTTTTTGCTTTTTCCAGATAAACGATATTTCTCGTGCCTTTGGTATACTGTGATTGATTTACATATTTGGAATCTTTTTGTTTTCGTAAATAAAATGTAGGATTTAATGGACGAAAATGCACGTGATATAGATAATTCATTTTTCTATTTTATGAATGTTAAGATGAACATTTTAGAACAAAATTTTTGGATACTTTAAATTAAGAAAGAAATCGATGAATGTAAATTATTTAGATAATCAATGTTGATGAAATCATGGAAAAACAAGAAAATTTTGGTGAATCGAAGTAAAAGAAAAAAAAAATTGCAACACAAACAAGAAAGCAAAAATTATTACATAGAATTTAAAAATTGTTTTAGGCATAATTTAGAAATTTTTCTTGTGCAAATCAACATAATTATTCATTTGATAAAAGGGGAATTTTAATAATATAATCTTTAGTTCAGGTTAAGTATAAATGAACGTTATTAATGTAAACAGAATGTAATCGCATTTATATAGAGAAGAGAGACTGTTTACGTGGTTGTCCATTCTTTTTTTTTCTCTTTAATTTTGTCCTTTCTCTTCTACCTTCTCTTTGCCACTTTACCACTGCTCAACATGCTATATTATTCTTTCTACTTGGCTTTGCTCCTCTACTTTGTCACCATCGGTTTTTTTTTTTTTTTTGGGGGGGGGGGGGGCGACTGCTGCTGCTGCCTATTTTCCTCCCCCCTTCGTTTCCTCCTCCTATCTCCTATTTATCTTCCCTTTTGTATTTTACCTTCCTTCTACTAATTCTTTCTCTTTCCCTGCTTCTTTCCATTCCTCCTGTTGGCTTATTTCTTTTCTTCCTGCTTTTCCCCTACTTAAGCTATTTTTTCTCTCCCCTGCTACTTTATCTTCCTCCTCCCTTTTCTATCAACTTTTATTTCTCCCTGTATCCTCTTCCTCCTCCGTTGCCATACTTCAGGTACATCTTCACCCTTTTCCTGCTTTTTATTTCTAGTCCTACTCTTTTTCTTTGTCTTTCTATCGCCATTATTTGTTTTCTTCCATTCCCTTTCTCCTTTTTCTCTTGCCACCTACTTCTTCACTTTCTTCCTGCATTTTCTCTTCCTCTATCTTCTTCCTATTTATGCTTTCTTATTTTCATGATTCTTTCTTTATCTCTTACTCCTTGTCCTGGTTCTATACTCCATCTTGTCCTGCTTTTTTACACTCCCTTGTACTGCCTTTTACTTGCAAATGTCCTGCTTTTTTACTCCCACTTGTCCTGTCATTTTACTCCCTATTGTCCTGCTTTTGTTTTTGTTTTTTTCAACTCCCTCTTGGTCTTGTTTTTTTACTCCCTTTTATCCTGCTTTGTTACTCCGTATTGTCCTGCTTTTTTACTCCCTCTTGTCCTGCTTTTGAGTCCTTTTTATCCTGGTTTTTTTTTACTCCCTCTTATCCTGCTTTCTCTCTCCGTATTGTCCTGCTTTTTTTACGCTCACTTGTCATGTTATTCTACTCTCTCTTGTCCTGCTTTTGATTACCTCTTACCCTGCTTTGTCTCTCCGTATTGTCCTGCTTTTTTACGCTCACTTGTCCTGTTATTTTACTCCCCCTTGTCCTTCTTTTGATTACCTCTTACCCTGCTTTTTTCACTCCCTCTTGTCCTGCTTTTTCACTCCCTCTTGTCCTGCTTTTTTTACTCCCCAATTTTAGGGGTCATTTTCTTTTCCCTTGCCGCTTCCACTCCTCTTCTTGTTTATCGGTCTTGTGCATCGGGAATCGATGCCCCCAAACGCTCTCTCCATGTAAGTGAGGTCGGGTTAATGAAACTTCAACACTGATTACCATCGAAGGTTTACTGTACCGCCAATCTGCTTTTGCTGGGAATTTGTTCGATTCGAAAATATTTGCATCGTTGCTCTAACGTTCGTTTTTTTTTTTTTAGAGAGAGAGAGAGAGAGAGATAGTCGAAGTCAAAGTCAAAAACCTTTATTCCATTATAAAATGAGAGAGAGAGAGAGAGAGAGAGAGAGAGAGAGAGAGAGAGAGAGAGAGAGAGAGAGAGAGAGAGAGAGAAGTACTTTAGTTCAAATAAGTTCTAATATTCTTTTGAATCTGTAACTAACTTTTAAGGGAGATTATATATCTGATTGAATGCATAATTTCGGTCTTTCAAGGTCTGACCAGATTTTGGAATGATCTTCCTAATCTGGTCTTTAAATCGTTGGAACTTCACAAAGGTCAGACTTGTTAAATATGCTTCTCAGTTGAACGGGTTGACGTTGGTCTCATTTCATAGTTTATATATGATTTAATTATTATTATTATTATTATTATTATTATTATTATTATTATTATTATTATTATTATTATTATTAATTGCTAAGCTACAACCCTAGTTGGAAAAGCAGGATGCCATAAGCCCAGGGGCCCCAACAGGGAAAATAACCAAGTGAGGAAAGGAAGCAAGGAAAAACAAAATGTTTCAAGAACAGTAACATTGAAATAAATATCTCCTACATAAACCATAAAAACTTTAACAAAACAAGAGGAAGAGAAATTAGATAGGATAGTGTGCCAGAGTATACCCTCAAGCAAGAGAACTCTAACCCAAGACTGTGAAAGACAGTGGTAACTGGTCTTTATGTTTTATTTTTGTATTCCTCCTTATAGTGTTTTTTTTTTTTTTTTTTTTTTTTTTTTTTTTTTTTTTTTTTTTTTTTTTTTTTTTTGTGCCGGACTGTTTTCCCTGTTGGAGCTCTTGGACCTGTACCATTCGGTTTTTCCAATGAGGGTTGTAGCCTGGATAATGATAATATAGATTATAAAAATGCTCAGGTGAAGACTTCTTTTATATTGAGTTATTATTAGATTGAACGTTTAATGTTCGTTCACATTTTCTTAGGGCGCCAGCTACCCGTTGAGATACTACTGCTAGAGAGAGATTGAGTCCTTTGACTGACCAGAAGTACTACATTGGATCCCTCTCCCTGGTTACGGCGTATTTTCCCTTGCCTACACATACACTTGAATAGTCTGGCCTATTCTTTCCACATTTCCTCTGTCCTCACACACTTGACAACACTGAGATAACCAAAAGTTCTTCTTTACTCAAGAGGTTAACTACTGCACATGTAATTTTTCAGTGCCTACTTTCCTCATGGTAAGGGTAGGAGAGAGAGACTTTTGCTATGGTAAGCATCTCCTCTGGGAGAAGGACGCTCCAAAATCAAACCTTTGTTCACTAGCCTAAGGTAGTGTCATAGTCTTAAAGTCTTACAAGATTTTCGGTGATCAATCTATTCTGAAGAAGTGTTTTGATTCTTTCATTCTACCTTGTTTTGAGTATTGTTCTCCTGTTTATTTTGATGAAACAAATAAATACGGTTCGCCTGACCTTGGTTTTCTGTGAATCATTGGAAAACTGTTATACAACTTTGTAATCCAGATTTATCTTTACATTTTCATTTTAATGAGAAAACTTCAATTTTTTTCATGTTTTAACTCCAGCCTTATTCCTTTTATCTTTTTGTTTTCTATGGTAATAGGTTAGACGAAAGAAATTTTTTTGCCCATTCAGTTGCCATTTGTATTAGGCAAAATACTTTAGTTCGTGACTTTGCATCAGAAAGGCGAATGACATAATGGAATGTGTAATATTTTATTATTTATTTGCTCTTGATTTCAATTCGATTTATAAATTATTGTCCTCATACAATCACTTCCCATTTTTCCTATTAAGGTCTATGTAGATCTTGTCACATTGAAATGTGTTAAAAAATATTCACTCTCATCTTATACAACGAATTTAAATTTGTGTCATATTGAAATGATAGATCAAATCTTAAGAGAAACAAATTGCGAATCAAGGTAAAGTCAAATTCCTTATCATTTGCAATTTCTTCACACACATTCCCCATCGTTTTCCTAATCTGAAAAAGTTTCAGAACACTGAATTTGGTTCCGTTGTTTTGTAATTTCAATTTAAGTTCGACATCATTTTGGTTTCAGAGTTCTCAATTGATTTCGAATGTTCATTATCATTTCCGAAATTTTAAAAGCATTTCCGAATAGTATAAATAATTGGGTAGTTGAATGAGTCTTTTTATTGTTTATATATGACATATCTGTTTTTGACGTTGTTAATAGTTTATATAGGACATATCTGTTTTGACGCTGTTACTGTTTTTTAGAATGATATATTGTTAATTTATTCTCATCATTTATTTATTTCCTTATTTCCTTTCCTCACAGGGCTATTTTTTCCTGTTGGAGCCCTTGGGCTTATAGCATCTTGCTTTTCAAACTAGGGGTGTAGCTTGGCTAGTAATAATATTGATAATAATAATAATTTATTTCCTTTATTTCCTTTCCTCACTGGGCTATTTTTCCCTGTTGGAGCCCTTGGGCTTAGAGCATCTTGCGTTTCCAACTAGGGGTGTAGCTTGGCTAGTAACAATATTAATAATAATAATAATTTATTTCCTTTATTTCCTTTCCTCACTGGGCTATTTTTCCCTGTTGGAGCCCTTGGGCTTATAGCATCTTGCTTTTCCAACTAGGGGTGTAGCTTGGCTAGTAATAATAATAATAATAATAATAATAATAATAATAATAATAATAATAATAATAATAATAAATATTTGCCTTGATTAATCGTTTAGGGATTTGAAGTTGGTTTCCAAACTGCTTTTCACCCTCCCTGTTAGCAGATCTATTGTCATGTTTTTTTTTTTTTTTTTTTTTTTTTTTTTTTTTTTTTTTTCCCGGAATTTAATTTCGAATTTTGAAGTTGAGCGAAGTTTGTCGGTCCTCAAGAGTCCTTCGTCTCAACAAAGGATAGAAATCAAAGACGACTTCCTGAATAATGCAACTTCGTACCGTGGCTGGAAAGATACAACGTCTTTTGTTTTGGCTTTTTAATTGTTTCACGGCGATGTGTATATTACACACACACACACGCACACACACACACACATATATATATATATATATATATATATATATATATATATATATATATATATATATATATATATAGTATATACTGTATAAACAGTATACACACATATATATATATATATATATATATATATATATATATATATATATATATATATATATATATATATATTTTATATATATGTATATATGTATATATTTATATATGTATATATTTATATATATATTTATATATATATATATTTATATATATATATATATATATATATATATATATATCTATTTATATTTATATATATATGTATATATATATATATATATATATATATATATATATATATATATATATATATATATTTAAATGTATTATATATATATATATATATTTAAATGTATTATATATATTATATATATATTATATATATTTATATATATATATATATATATATATATATATATATATATATATATATATATATATATATATATATATATACATTAGCACACACTTCACAAACATCATAGGGTAGGTGGAGAGGAAGGCCTAACAAGTCTCAGATGATACTACTCTCTTTGTATCAATTCCGTCTCCGGAATGTAGATCTAGGGTTGCTGAATTCCTTAATAGAGATTTGGCTAGAATTAGTGCATGGTGCAAATTATGGGGCATGAAGATGAATCCTAACAAAACTCAAAGTATGATTGTCAGTAGATCTAGGACAGTGGTTCCTCAACATCCGGATCTCAGCATTGATAATGTTCTTTAACATTGTATGACTCTCTTAAAATTTTAGTTGTGATTCTCGACAGAAAATTTACTTTTGAGAAACACATTAGGTCTGTGTCTTCTTCAATTGCACAAAAAATAGGCTTATTGAGAAAGTCTTTTCAGATTTTCTGTGATCAGTCTATTCTAAAGAAGTGTTTTAATTCTTTCATTTTACCTTGTTTCGAGTATTGTTCTCCTGTCTGGTCTTCAGCTGCTGATTCTCATCTTAATTTGTTGGACAGAAACTTACGGTCAATTAAATTTCTTATTCCTGATCTAGATATTAATCTCTGGCACCGTCGTTTAATTCGTTATGCATGTTGCATAAGCTTTTTATAATTCTGACCATCCTTTACATTCAGATCTCCCTGGACAATTCTATCCTGTCCGTAATACTAGGCATGCAGTTAAGTCTAGTAGCCAGGCCTTCTCCATCATGTGGCTCAATACTTCACAGTATTCTAGAAGTTTTATTCCATCTGTGACCAAGTTGTGGAATGATCTTCCTAATCAGGTAGTTGAATCGGTAGAACTTAAAAAGTTCAAACTTTCAGGAAATTTTTTTAAGGTTGAACACGCTAACATAAGTCTTTTTATAGTTTATATATGAAATATCTTTTTTAATCTTAATGTTTTTAAAGTATTTTATTTTCATTTTTCATTTCATCATATATCATTTATTTCTTTATTTCCTTTCCTCACTGGGGTATTTCTTCCTCTTGGAGTCCTTGGGCTTATTAGCATCTTGCTTTTTCAACTAGGGTTGCAGCTTAGTAATAATAATAATAATAATATTAATAATAATAATAATCGATTGAAAAAAGGACTTGAAAGGAAAGCACTTAATATCTGGTAAGCACCAAAGTGTGGGCAAGATAAATGTGAATGTTTTAGTGTGTTGATGGGGGTTCAATGTGCTATAAATGAGCCATTGTGTAGATGTATGAATCGACCAATGGACGTATATGAAGATTTACAATGAGTTTTGAAGTTATTATTTGGGAATACCAACCGTTTGAGTAAACGAATGAAAAGTATTAACTGAAACTGATGTTGCTAAAGTGTTTTTGATATTATTATTATTATTATTATTATTATTATTATTATTATTATTATTATTATTATTATCTCCGCCTGAGTTATATTTTTAATTGCTTTCATTTATTTCTATCTGTTAGCAGGATTACGTTCGACCTTAATACTGGATTTTCACCAAATCTTAACAACGCTGGTATTATGCTCTCTCTCTCTCTCTCTCTCTCTCTCTCTCTCTCTCTCTCTCTCTCTCTCTCTCTCTCTCTCTCTCTCTCTCTCTCTCTCTCTCTCTCTCTCTTTCATCCTTTTTTATTTCATTCTCCATTTCTCTTAACGTATGTTTTTTTTGCTCTCTCTCTCTCTCTCTCTCTCTCTCTCTCTCTCTCTCTCTCTCTCTCTCTCTCTCTCTCTCTCTCTCTCTCTCTCTCTCATAATTTTTTATTTCATTCTCCATTTCTCTTAACCTATGTTTTTACCCCTCTTTCTCTCTCACTCTCACTCTCTCTCTCTCTCTCTCTGCGATGTGTGTGTGTGTGTGTAGTTGTAATCCTTTAGCAGCTGAAAATGAGAACAGTGAGTTTGATACTTACTGTGGTTGTTAGCAGAGAGAGAGAGAGAGAGAGACAGAGACAGAGACAGACAGAGACAGAGACAGAGAGACAGAGACGTGTCTGTCTATATCCGTTAAAACAGTTGTTTATTATCAAAACTGGAGGCCTTGCCGAGGTATTACTCATCCCATTCAAAAGAATCTTTATTAAAGGTCTCCTTCAGAACTTGCCATTCTTTAGAGCTATTCTTTAGACCACATCCCTTAGACCTATTCTTTATACCACATTCCTTAGACGTATTCTTTAGACCACATCCCTGTGTCATTACCATCACTTAGTTAATTGCAATGTATCGGTATCTGGCTGAGAAGCAGAGTGCTACTTGCATTATGTGTAATTACCAAATCATATCTTCAGCTGTCTTAAGGTAGAGTTAACTCTCTTGTGGGTGCACATGGGCACACTATTCTATTTTATTTAGCTTTCTCTTGGTTTTTCGAAGTTTATTTTAGTTTATATGTGAAAGATCTATTTCAATGTTGTTACTGTTCTGAAAGATATTTTATGTTAATTGTTTATTATTTCGTTGTAGTTTATTTATTTTCATATTTCATTTCTTCTCTGGGCTATTTCTTGTTGATTTCATTTCCTCTCTGGGCTATTTCTTGTTGATTTCATTTCCTCTTTGGGCTATTTCTTGTTGATTTCATTTCCTCTCTGGGCTATTTCTTGTTGATTTCATTTCCTCTCTGGGCTATTTCTTGTTGATTTCATTTCCTTTAGGGGCTATTTCTTGTTGATTTCATTTCCTCTGTGGGCTATTTCTTGTTGATTTCATTTCGTCTCTGGGCTATTTCTTGTTGATTTCATTTCCTCTCTGGGCTATTTCTTGTTGATTTCATTTCCTTTAGGGGCTATTTCTTGTTGATTTCATTTCCTCTCTGGGCTATTTCTTGTTGATTTCATTTCCTTTCTGGGCTATTTCTTGTTGATTTCATTTCCTCCAGGGGCTATTTCTTGTTGATTTAATTTCCTCTTTGGGCTATTTCTTGTTGATTTCATTTCCTCTTTGGGCTATTTCTTGTTGATTTAATTTCCTCTTTGGGCTATTTCTTGTTGATTTCATTTCCTCCAGGGGCTATTTCTTGTTGATTTAATTTCCTCTTTGGGCTATTTCTTGTTGATTTCATTTCCTCTTTGGGCTATTTCTTGTTGATTTCATTTCCTCTTTGGGCTATTTCTTGTTGATTTCATTTCCTCTCTGGGCTATTTCTTATTGATTTCATTTCCTCTAGGGGCTATTTCTTGTTGTTGGAGCCCTTCGGCTTATAATATCCAGCTTTTCCAACTACGGTTGTAGTATATCTAGTAATAATAATAATAATAATAATAATAATAATAATAATAATAATAATAATAATATAGTATTACAATTCCTCCTCTCCAATGAGCTTCATTAGAATCCAAATATTATTACAACGTGCTTTCATAAACGTCATACATTCTGCTTTCACGAATTTATCGTTCACGATAAGCCTCCAAATCCTCTTAATGTCTCTCGTTAATGAGGCGATGTCGTTGGTCTTCCGGTGTGATGGGCCAGAGCAAATATTAGGCCTATGCAGATAAAGCATTAACCTCATAATATTAATTACTCTGTAAGTCGCCTTACCAGTTTCGATCAAATTAGTGGCTTAAAGAATATTATTTTTTTATTTTTTTTTACTTGGTGAAAATAATATAAAATCTATATATAAGAATTCCAATATAGGTCTGAGATAATACTATGCGACGATGTTTTTTGTCTGTGGTTAGACGTGATGTTGATGCATTGTGTACTGGCAAAATGTGATGCTTATGTTCATGGCCTTATTATTATTATTATTATTATTATTATTATTATTATTATTATTGCTATTATTATTATTTTCATTATTATTATTATTATTATAATTACTAGCTAAGCTACAACCCTAGTTAGAAAAGCATGATACTATAATCCCCAAGGGCTCCAACAGAAAAAATAGCTCAGTGAGGAAAGGAAACAAGGAAATAAATAAACCAGAAGAGAAGTATTATCAATCAAAATAAAATATCTTGCGGACAGTAACAACATTAAGTTAGATCTGTCATATATAAACTATAAAAATTTCGTAAAAACAAGAGGAAGAGAAACAAGATAGAAATAGCGTGCCCGAGTGTACCCTTAAGCGAGAGAACTCTAACCCAAGACAGTGGAAGACCATGGTACAGAGGTTATGGCACTACCAAAGACTAGAGAACATTGGTTTGATTGTAGTGTGTCCTTCGAGAAGAGCTGCTTACCATAGCTAAAGAGTCTTCTATCCTTACCAATAGGAAAGTAGCTAGTGAACAATTTTGTTGCAGTAGCTAACCTCATGAATAAAGAAGTGCTAGGTAATCTCAGTGTTGTCAGGTATGAGGACAGAGGAGAATGTGAAAAGAATGGGCTAGACTATTCGGTGTATGAGTAGGCAAAGGAAAAATAAGTCTTTACCAGAAAGAGGGATCCAATGTAGTACTGTGTGGCCAGTGAAAGGATCCAATAACTCCCTAGCGGTAGTATCTCAACGGTTGGTTGGTGCCCTGACCAACCTACCAACGTAGGCGGTAGTACTGTATATAAATGCGTCTCAAGCGATGCATTGTAGACATCTCTTCGGTGTTTTCGCAGCTTCCCTTAAAAGTTTAAAGGTGGTTCGTGATTGGCATAGGCTAGGGACATGACAATACCCTAAACTAAAGAGCCTTAAGACTGACCATATATTATTATTAATATTATTATTATTATTATTATTATTACTTGCTAAGCTACAACCCTAGTTGGAAAAGCAGAATGGTATAAGCCCGGGGGCCCCAACGGAGAAAATAGCCCAGTGAGGAAAGGAAACAAGGAAAAATGAAATATTTTATGAACAGTAACATTAAAATACATATTTTTTATATAAACTATAAAAACTTTAACAAAACAAAAAGAAGAGAAATTAGATAGAATAGTGTGCCCGAGTGTACCCTCAAGCAAGAGAACTCTTAACTCAAGACAGTGGAAGACCATGGTACAGAGGCTATGGCACTACTCGAGACTAGAGAAGAATGGTTTGATTTTGAAGTACCCTTCTCCTAGAAGAGCTGCTTACCATAGCTAAAGAGTCTCTTTTTACCCTTACAAAGAGGAAGGTAGCCACCGAACAATTACAGTGTAGTTAATCCCTTGGGTGAAGAAGAAGTGTTCAGCACCCAAGCCCCCTCGCCATCGAGCTATGACCAGAGAGAGCTACATAATGGCTGATGGTGACTCAGCAGGTAGAGCTATAGGATCCCCAAACCCCCAATCTTTAGTTCATCAGGATGGTGAGGTTGTAGATACTACAAGAATCTATTGAGCTCGAACGGGCCTTGAACTCCCGTCCAGTAGAATATCAGGCAGGGACGATGGGCGTTTCCAACAGGCTATCACAATCCTTCGGCCTCTAACTGCACCAACTTATTATCCTTCCACTTGATTCCCGTTTCCGTTTCATTTCTTCCATCTTGTTGTCCAGCCTCTTCTTATATAAACATCATAGTGAAACCCCGGGATTCTGTTGGAGCTGAATGGATTCCCAGACCCCAAAAATAGGTAAATTAGCTGAAATTCCACAAATCTAGACGAAGTTGGTTTCATTTTGCGTGGTTGTATGGCTTCAGTAGTATTACTCAGAAAAAATATATATAGATTCACATTGCGTTTTTCTTAGGATAATATTAATAGTCGCGTTATTAATACGTTGAAAAGATGAATTATCCTTTTGTTTATGAAAGTGGGGTGGTGTTCCACGGTTGAGTATATTGGCACAAAAGTCCTTTTGTATTCAATCATACAAGGAGACATTATAAATTCATTTATTTTATAGATGGATGAATCTTGACCAATAGAATAGGATAGTGACTTGTGTTCTTTATGGAACCCTTGTTTAACTTGAATTTTATTTAAACTTTATTATTATTATTATTATTATTAGCTACAACCCTAGTTCGAAAAGCAAGATTCTATAAGCTCAGGGGGGCCAACAGGGAAAAATAGCCCAGTGAGGAAAGGAAATAAGGAAATTAATAAACGATATGAGAAATAATTAACAATTAATGAAATATTTTAAAAACAGTAACATCAAAACATATTTCATATGAACTATAAGAAGACTTGTGTCAGCCTGTTCAACATAAAAACATTGGCTGCAAGTTTGAACTTTTGAAGTTCAACCGATTCAACTACCCGATTAGGAAGATCATTCCACAACTTGGTCACAGCTGGAATAAAACTTCTAGAATACTATGTAGTATTGAGTCTCATTATAGAGAAGGCCTGACTATTGGAATTAACTGCATGCCCAGTATTGCAAACAGGATGGAACTGTCTGGGAAGATCTGAATGTAAAGGATGGTCAGTATGAAAAATCTTATTATTACTAATTGCTGAGCTACAACCCTAGTTGGAAAAACAGAATGCTATAAGCCCAGGGGCTCCAACAGGGAAAATAGCCCAGTGAGGAAAGGAAACAAGGAAAAAATAAATATTTTAAGAATAATAAAATAAATATCTCTTATGTACACTACAAAAACCCCAACAAAACATGAGAAAGAGAAATTATATAGAATAGTGTGCCCGAGTGTACCCTCAAGCAAGAGAACTCTAACCCAAGATAGTGGAAGACCATGGTACAGAGACTATTTGCAACATGCAAATAAGGATTTGGGTGCCATGTTGAAACTAATGTTTACCGTACACATCCGCTCATTCCTCTCCCAGTTGTCAAACCTCCCATTCTTACGGGCTGCCTAAGGCAAGAGCCCGTGTCTTACACAAAGGTAAAGCAATCTACACACAACCTCCCATTTGGTAGGGTAAAATATTACCATTCAGCTGCTGCTTTAGTTCAAGTTGACCTTTGTAAAAATAGTACCTCTGTTCGGATGCTGTTTTTTTACTTTTATTATTTATTGTCTTTGTGGTTTATTCATGTATCTCGGCGTTGTTGTTGTTGTTGTTGTTGTTGTTGTTTTTTTTTTTTTTGTGAGAATGATATTTAAAACTATATTATAACTTCATCTCTATAATTCCATAGGTAGTCTTATTTTGTATGAAAATCCTGCAGTTCTATTTGCCGTCGTCTTTTTTTTACTTTTATTATTTATTGCGTTTGTGGTTGATTTATGTATCTCGGCTTGAGTTATTTATTATTATTATTATTATTATTATTTTTTTTTTTTTGAGAATGAAATTTAAAACTATATCATAACTGTATCTCTACAATTCCATAGGTAGTCTTATCTTGTATGGAAATCCTGCAGTTCTTTTTGCCCGTCGTCTTAAACTTACTGTTTATCCTAAACCCTAAAATTTATAAGATGGGTTTTTCTTCCTAAAATGTATACCGTACCATCATCTCTCTTCAAGTCATATTGCACATGTATTGTCCCATGTTTTTCTGTATAACCATTTTGCCGAATATCATTGCTTTTATCTCCTGTGTACCATTCATGGCGTGTTTTATATAACTCCAATATAATGCCTTTTTTTTTTTTTATTGGACATTCACCAAACCATGTATTGAAAATATTTGTAGTGTCGTTTATTTCTACACTTTTACGCAAATCTCATTTTATCACAACTGTTTACTCAGATGACACTCAAATATTTATTTTTACATATTTTTAAAAGTTTGTATCATTATTTTCTCATAATTTTCTACCTAAATTCCTTCGTATATGCCTTTCATTTTACCAATCTTATCAGCTGACTCAAGGTTAAAACGAATCCATATTATTATTATTATTATTGTTACTTTCTAAGCTACAACCCTAGTTGGAAAAGCAAGATGCTCTAAGCCCAGGGGCTCCAACAGGGAAAATAGCTCAGTACGGAAAGGAAACAAGGAAAAATAAAATATTTTATTGTCTCCCTTGAGAAGCAAATAAACCAAATTTATTTGAAATATTATTTTTTCAAATTCCAAGACAGTCGCTGTGACGCCACTTAATGACATAGATCATTCAATCATGTCAATCGTAGGGTTGTATTGGCTGTGATCTCACGCAAACGGCGCACGCGAGTGTCAGATTGATAACCTCGGAGCATTGTGGCATTGCCAATGGAGCTTTCTGCACGCAAACAACAAGAGTGACCTCACAAGGATATTGCCTTCGAGATCGATGGCTAGTCTTTGGCCCGAGGCAGAAGTCCTCGGGGGGAAATTAACGATTTTCTTACATAGTTCATACTCACATACTCAGCTGTAGTTATTCTTATTCATTTGCTGGATACGGGGTGATTTTTCCAATATTTTATCTTGCATTACTTGTTTTCGCACATGAATTAGCTGGCTTTTTTTAAGTATGTGAATGTATATTGGATACAAAACTTCATTTTTTTTTTCTTAGTCTATGTGAATGTATATTGGATACAAAACTTCATTTTTTTTTTTTTTTTTTTTTTTTTTTTTTTTTTTTTTTTTTTTTTTGTAAATGCACTCACTTAGATTAAAAACATTCATCATATAGATATATTCATTATTATGGTCTACAGTATTGCAAAACGCCGTGCCCGGCCGGAAGGACCAGGCAATTTAAAACAACGATATAATCATTAATATCATCTATCTAAACGGGAGTGAAAATGAAGATGTTCTGTGAAATAACCGTATCGAACCCTTGGTAGTCCGCGAAGAGAGACTGGCAATCCGAGAATCCTTGACTTAGAAGCAAAGTTTTCCTTACTTCGATCGATGGCTTACCCCTGAAGGTCCTGCAGCGCCAACCACTTCCCCCATTCCGTACTGACGTAGATCAATTTTAATGCTTAATGTTGAAATAGATCTTCGATTTAAGATAATCGGGTAGTTGAATCAGTAGAACTTCAAAAGTTCAAAGTTGGAGCAAATTTTTTTATGTTGACCAGGCTGACATGAGTCTTTTTATAGTTTATATATGAATTATCTGTTTTTGACGTTGTTAATAGTTTACATAGGACATATCTGTTTTGACGCTGTTACTGTTTTTAGAATGATATATTGTTAATTTATTCTCATCATTCATTTATTTCCTTATTTCCTTTCCTCACTAGGCTATTTTTCCCTATTGGAGCCCTTGGGCTTATAGCATCTCGCTTTTCCAACTAGGGCTGTAGCTTGGCTAGTAATAATAATAATAATAATAATAATAATAATAATGCATTATAAGAAAGTGGGTTAATCCCCTGGATCTCGGAGCCGGAAAAGTAAGATAGTTAATAAAAGAAAAAACCTACAGAAAAAGTATCATTCATTCATACATATCTCATTTGAGAGATGTATATATTTGGTACGAAAGAGTTGGACAAATAACCGAAACCAAAAGCATGATTCATATTGAAGCTAAAAATATACTGCCGCTGCTTGAATTATGGAATATTAATATTTTCAACCGATTTATCGCACCAGTATGCAATATGATAGTCTATTAATCACTCGTATAAAGGCTGTCAGAGTATATACTGAAAATATTTCATACATATCAACAAGGGAATTAATATGTTAATATACAGCGATTAATTTTTTTCTTATTTATGGTAAAGACAACTGAAAAAAAAAGGACCAAGTTTTAGAATTCGGCGTGTGTGTAAGATAGGAATTATGGTCTACAGGGCAGCATCGAATAAGACCGAATCCAATAAAGAGGCGTATTACATGTTTGCATTTAGATTACTCAGTGGTATGATTGTGCGCTAGAATTCATTACATTTACCGCCTGTTTTCCCCCTTTTTCTGTGAGTTATGTTTTTTCTCAAATATCCCTACCACATATGGTTATGATAAGATAAATTATCATAATTACTTCTACTTAATATCACAATCCTCACATGGTTTTTGCTCCGCGGCTCACTTCGCTTGCAAATAAACATAATCCAATTGCTCCTCTATTCTAGCAAGCAGTATGTGGATGTGCTGCGCACGCCATCCCCTTGGGTTGCCATTAAGGTATCATAATTACCTTTACTTAATATCACAATCCTCACGTGGCTTTTGCTGCGCGGCTCACTTCGCTTGCAGATAAATATAATCTCATTGCTCCTCTGTTTAGCAAGCGGTACGTGGATGTGCTGCGCACGCCATACCCGTGGGTTGCTATTAAGGTATCATAATTTCCTATAATTTATATCACAATCCTCACATGGATTTTGCTCCGTGGCTCACTTCGCTTGCAGATACACATAATCCCATTGCTCCTCTCTACTGGCAAGCGGTACGTGGATGTGCTGCGAAATGCCATCCCCGTAGGTTACTATTAAGATATAATTTTCTGTAATTTATATCCCAATACTCACATGGTTTTTGCTCCGTGACTCACTTCGCTTGCAGATAAACATAATCTCATTGCTCCTCTCTTCTGGCAAACGATACATGGATGTGCTGCGCATGCCATCCCCGTGGGTTACTATTAAGGTATCATAATTTCCTATAATTTATATCACAATCCTCACATGGTTTTTACTCCGCGGCTCACTTCGCATGCAAATAAACATAATCCCATTGCTCCTCTATTCTAACAAGCGATACGTGGATGTTCTGCGCACGCCATCCCCGTGCGTTACTAATAAAGTATCTTAATTTCCTATAATTTATATCACAATCCTCACATTGTTTTTGCTCCGCAGCTCATTTTGCATGCAAATAAACATAATCCCAGTGCTCCTCTCTTCTGGCAAGCGATACGTGGATGTGCTGTGAAATGCCATCCCCGTGGGTTGCTATTAAGGTATGATAATTTTCTGTAATTTATATCCCAATCCTCAGATGGTTTTTGCTCCGCGGCTCACTTCGCTTGCAGATAGACATAATCTCATTGCTCCTCTCTTCTGGCAAGCGGTGCGTGGATGTGCTGCGCACGCCATCCCCGTAGGTTACTATTAAGGTATCATAATTTCCTATAATTTATATCACAATCCTCACATGGCTTTGTTCCGCAGCTCACTTTGCATGCAAATAAACATAATCTCATTGCTCCTGTCTTCTGGCAAGCGATACATGGATGTGCTGCGCACGCCATCCCCGTTGGTTACTATTAAGGTATCATAATTTCCTATAATTCATATAAAATCCTCGCATGGTTTTTACTCCGTGGCTCACTTCACTTGCATATAAACATAATTTCGTTGCTCCTCTGTTCTGGCAAGCGGTACGTGAATGTACTGACACGTCATCCCCGTGGGTCACTATTAAAGTATCATAATTGTCTATAATTTTTATCACATCCCTCAGATGGTTTTTGCTCGCAATTGTAATAGAAAGATGGCAATGGTAATGATTTTTGAGCGCAATTATAATAGTAATGGAAAGATATACACAATGGTAATTGTTCTTTTAAACGCAATTGTAATGCACTGCTATAAAGAAAATACATAACGTGGACGGCGTTCACGCCGCAGAAGGGTGAAAAGTGATTCCATCCTTTGAGGGCAAACCACAATTAGAAAATATTACTAACCTCTCATCTCACAAATTATCCTCAAAAAGGGCCTCTATATCTCTAGTGAAGGCGTTGATGCATTCCCGCAAGAATGGATTTTATGGCAGTTGCAGTTTAAACAATAAGACTGAAACGAAAAAATTATTTTCTATTTTTGGGGAACCGCTTGGGATAGGCAAAATATGTGAAAGATATTATTTGCTAGAATAGAATGGTAAAAATGCATTCACATGTATTTTTTTTATTTAAAGAGAACACTTCACTCCATGCATGAAAGAGGCTATTTTGGTGAATGACCAAATGGGAAATTCCTGGAAATGTCTATTTGCAGTTGCTCCTGTTTTCACTTTACGTGAACTGAAGTTCAGTTTTATTTTGTGTGAAAGCGATTACCGACACACACACACGCACGTATATATATATATATATATACAGTATATATATATATATATATATATATATATATATATATATATATATATATATATTTATTTATATATATATTTATATATATATTTATATATATATATTTATATATATATATATATATATATATATATATATATATATTATATATATATATATATATATATATATATATATATATTATATATTTATATATATATATATATTTATATATATATATATATATATATATATATATATATATATATATATATATAATGTGTATGTATAAGTGAACCGAAGAATGCAGCCTTACCATAATCAACTTTGATGTAGTTTCTTTTCTTACTCACCATCATTTTCATGATCCACATATCCTTAGACTCCTGTAATGATGTTGATCCCCTAAGGCAGATTTCTCAGTTCGCCCGTGTCCTAGACAAAACGACGCCCCGCCAGCCAAAATTTCCTCGGAAGGCGAAGGAGGAAGGCGGGGCCAGGCCCAGCGGTGGAAAGCGGAGAGGGGTCTTCAAGTTGTGATGAATGGCTGACGTGTTTTTGGAAGCCATGAAGGAGTGATGTGTTGGCAGGCACGATGGCGTCCTGGAGGAGAACCGGCACATCAGATTATTATTATTATTATTATTATTATTATTATTATTATTATTAAATGCTAAGCTACAACCCTAGTTAGAAAAGCAGGATACTATAAGCCCAGGGGCCCCAACAGGGAAAATAGCCTAGTGAGGAAAGGAAATAAGGACAAAAATATTTTAAGAATAGTAATTATTATTATTATTATTATTATTATTATTATTATTATTATTATTATTAAATGCTAAGCTACAACCCTAGTTAGAAAAGCAGGATGCTATAAGCCCAGGGGGCCCAACAGGGAAAATAGCCTAGTGAGGAAAGGAAATAAGGACAAATAACATATTTTGAGAATAGTAACATCAAAATTAATATTTCCTATATAAACTATAAAAACTTAGAGAAACTAGATAGAACAGTGTGTCCGAGTGTACCCTCAAGCTAGAGAACACTAACCCAAGACAGTGGAAGACCATGGTTCAGAGGCTATGGCACTACATAAGACTAGAGAACAATGGTTTAATTTTGGATGTTCATCAGTTCTAGAAGTAATTTAGAAACACAGGAGTTATTTCTCATCCCTCCATTCGCTCGATGTCTCGTCTGAACCGGTTTGTCCGTTGGCTCCTGGGGAAATTTCTGGATGAGAAAAAGTTGTTTTGACGCGATGAAAGACGTGGAAAATTATTCGCCTAAGTAATGTTCTTCTAGTCACTCAGGAAGATTTTTTTGGGGGTGTATGAAATTATATGTTGTTGTGTCGACTGAACCGGTTTATCCGTTGTCTCCTGGGGAAATTTCTGGATGGAAAAAAAAGTTGTTTTGACACGATGAAAGACATGGAAAATTATTCGCCCAAGTAATGTTCATCTAGTCACTCAGGAAGAATTTTTTGTGGGTGTATGAAATTATATGTTGTTGTGTTGACTGAACCGGTTTATCCGTTGGCCCCTGGGGAAATTTCTGGATGAGAAAAAGTTGTTTTGACACGGTGAAAGACATGGAAAATTATTCGCCTAAGTAATTTGCAAGTCATTCAGGAAGATTTTTTTGGGGGTGTATGAAATTATATGTTGTTGTGTCGACTGAACCGGTTTATCCGTTGGCCCCTTGGGAAATTTCTGGATGGAATAAGTTGTTTTGACACGATGAAAAACGTGGAAAATTATTCGTTTAAGTAATGTTCTTCTCGTCATTCGGGAAGATTTTTTTGGGGTGTATGAAATTATTTGATAAAACTGCATGCTTGTTGAGTTGGAAATTAGGGATTATAGTTATTATTTTAGGCCTATATATTCATTTTTACAGCCCCTCTTGTATGTGTGTGTGCGTATGTGTGTGTAAGATTTATTATAATTTTTTCTTAAAATTAGAAGTTCACTTTTATTCACACAATTTATAAATAATTTTTCTTCTCTAATTCGTATACAAACGTTTCTGGACGAATAGCTCTCTCTCTCTCTCTCTCTCTCTCTCTCTCTCTCTCTCTCTCTCTCTCTCTCTCTCTCTCTCTCTCTCTCTGGATGAGTGACAAGTAAGACTGGCCTAACACCGTCAGCACGCTAGTCCATTGGGCAGCATTTTTGGGACCATCAGTAAATCTCTTTATAGTCATGAAAATTAGGAAAAGGAACGCATATCACCAACATATCTAAGGGAAAACGCTGTGCTGAATATGCATATGTATGAGTATGTATATATGCGTATATAAATAATGCATATATATAAATATACATAATGTATGAGTGATCTCCTCCTACGCCTATTGACGCAAAAGACCTCGGTGAGATTTCGCGTGTCGCCTCAATCTTGAGCTTTTAAATCAATACTTCTCACTTCATCGTCTCCTACTTCACGCTTCATAGTACTCAGCCATGTAGTCTTGGGGCTTCCAACTCTTTTAGTGCCTTGTGGAGCCCAGATGATATATATATATATATATATATATATATATATATATATATATAATCACATAAATTTTACCTACATTAATTAAGGAGATTGACAATGTTTTTGGGAACCATCTTTCACATCATCATGCAGAAAATGGCGAATTGTAACACAACTTGAGGGATTTTAAGCTGTCAATGTTGAAAGCATAACATCTTATAGAACGACCCTTTCAAGTTCTCAGAGTATTGGACAAATTGACTTGTGAGAGATGATACAGCTTTAAATAGTGACTGTTTGCTTCCTTTTGCAAGATGAGTTGGAGAGTAGATTTATGAATGGGAATATGAAAGCTGATGTTAATTGGTTGAGGAACAGAAGTGAGTGTTTCTTTTAGATATGTGGGAGTATATGTTTTCTTTATAACGGGTGATAATGGTAGGCTGAGAGAAAACGTGTCAAAGAACATGTAAAATGAGGAAGGTAGAAAAGTATGTTTGAGGATTGGGAAGAGATGTTGAATGTCTTTAGAAAACAAGGGGAGATGCACGAAGGAATTACTGATCTACTTTTGTCTTATCATCTCACGATAAAAGGTTTGATACGGGTTAAAAAAAAAAAAAAATAAAAAAATAAAAGGGACTGCCTAAATTAATGTACGAAAATATTAGCATTTAATTTTCTTCATCTATTCCTCTGACTACAAATGTCCCCGGATCCGTGTACACGAGTCTTTATGCATGCAATGCATTATTAACGTTGACATTCATGAATATGTAAATCTATTCGCGCCAGTGTACGAAGCTAGATCATCCGAAAAATGGTTGAACATTTTTATTCGGTCTACGAGCAACAGGTTAAGAGTCATGTACCCGAAACAGCGACTCCACATATGACTTTTTATTTTTATGAATCTGGAAATAGAAACTGGAAGTGTTGGGAATGGAGCGAGTATGGAAACGGGAAGTGTTGGGAATGGAGCGAGTATGGAAACGGGAAGTGTTGGCAACGGAGCGAGTCTGGAAACTGGAAGTGTAAGAAAAGGAGTGAGTCTGGAAACTGGAAGTGCAGGAAAAGGAGTGAGTCTGGAAACTGGAAGTGTTGGAGATGGAACGAGTCTGGAAACTGGAAGTGTTGGAAATGGAGCGAGTTTGGAAACTGAAAGGGTTCCTATGGGGTTTATTTTCTTGTTTTGTTTTTAACAAGTGAGGTCAAGGATTCAATGATAGCCAAAAGGAAAGGTTATGTTGTAGGTTCATAGAGAGGTCAGCTGGTTTTGTATATGATGATCATCTTTAATTTTAGACTTGATATTTATATTTGAATTCATCCACCACATGTGAGTTTTACTTTAATTTTTTTAGGATATTTAAAGAGAAAGTTTTTAGGAAAACGTATTACTTTTGGTTATTATTATGAATACGATTACGTATTTTCTCTTCAAATTTTGACCTTGATTAACCCTGGGTCATGTCATCATGGTTACGCTAAAAAGCACAACTTTGACCTTGAATACTATAACAACCGAGCAACCGTGTGTCACACGATCATACATAGTAACGACATTTCATTTTTTGTATGTAGTATGCTTGTATATTCACTCTCCCCTCGCACTGACAAAAACCTGAAATAACATGTCTGTTTTTCTCACCGTTAACTGTTAACCGGTAAGCTTTACGGTTGAACATGAATGTGCCTGTTATGTTCTGTATGCCCTTTTTGCCTGGAGTTTATCTATATATAAACGAGTGTTCTGTAATAAAGTTTACTCAGTTTCTTTCATCCTGCCTTTTGAGTCACAACCTTCTCTCGGCCCGTCACATTGGAAAGAAATGAAATGTCGTTACTATGTACGATCATGTGACACACGGTTGGTACAGTATCTACATCAGGGTCACTCTCAAAAGAGCTTTGTAGGTTTTTACAACACCCCTTCCTTCCCCTTATTATTGAAGGTCAACTTTTATATAATCCATGACCTCCTTTCCTTCAATTTCATTGGGCAAGGTCAGGATATTTAAATTTTTTATAAAACTCAATAAAATTAATATCGTTTTTACAACATCCCTTCCTTCCCATTACTATTGAAGATCAACTTTTATATTGTTCATGACCTCCTTTCCTTCAATTTCATTGGGCAAGGTCAGGATATTTAAATTTTTATAAAACTCAATGAAATTAATATCGTTTCTACAACACCCCTTCCTTCCCATTATTATTGAAGGACAACTTTTATATTGTCCATGACCTCCTTTCCTTCAATTTCATTGGGCAAGGTCAGGATATTTAAATTTTTATAAAAGTCTCAATAAAATTAATATCGTTTCTACAACACCCCTTCCTTCCCCTTACTATTGAAGGTCAACTTTTATATTGTTCATGACCTCCTTTCCTTCAATTTCATTGGGCAAGGTCAGGATATTTAAATTTTCATAAAAGTCTCAATAAAATTAATATCGTTTCTACAACACCCCTTCCTTCCCATTACTATTAAAGGACAACGTTTATATTGTCCATGACCTCCTTTCCTTCAATTTCATTGGGCAAGGTCAGGATATTTAAATTTTTATAAAAGTCTCAATAAAATTGATATCATGAAGGTAAGAAAAACAACCTTTGAAACTTTGGATGTTTTTCCTTCAGCGTAAACAATCTTAGGACGTAAACAATCTTAGGAAAAGGAGACTTTGGGGTTATATAAGTTACTTAGTAAAATTATGAAATGATTTCTTGTCCCTTCTACTTTGTATAGTGTACTTGCATATCAACTTTTATATTGTCCATCACCTCCTTTCCTTGTTTCATTGGGCAAGGTCAGAATATTTAAATATTTGTAAAAGTCTCAATAAAATTAATATCATGAAGGTAAGAAAAACAACCTTTGAAACTTTGTATGTGTTTCCTTCAACGTAAACAATCTTAAGAAAAGGAGACTTTGGGGTTATATAAGTTACTTAGGAAATTATGAAATGTTTTCTTGTCCCTTCTACTTTGTACAGTGTACTTACATATTTAGGGAAGAAAGTGAATATAAACATCATCTCGTTACGCTAGAGTTTACTGAATAGAATGCCCTTTATGCACTGGCCTGCCAATTAGTTGTCACTTTTGACTGGCGTACAATCTACAGTTCTATTGTGTATCCGTCTCGCCAGTTTGTCCTGTTTATGTTCAAACTTTTCTAGAAATTCTTTTGCAAACGTGTTTTTATTTTTATTGAAATCTGGTCGTATTATGTTGACGCTGTCTGTTTTCTTCATACTCTGAGTGGATTTATTCCGTCATCCTACTAAGGTTAAGTGTCAGATACACAACGTCGAATGTCCTGCTAAGGTTACGTGTCAGATACACAACGTCGAATGTCCTGCTAAGGTTACGTGTCAGATACACAACGTCGAATGTCCTGCTAAGGTTACGTGTCAGATACACAACGTCGAATGTCCTGCTAAGGTTACGTGTCAGATACACAACGTCGAATGTCCTGCTAAGGTTACGTGTCAGATACACAACGTCGAATGTCCTGCTAAGGTTACGTGTCAGATACACAACGTCGAATGTCCTGCTAAGGTTACGTGTCAGATACACAACGTCGAATATCCTGCTAAGGTTACGTGTCAGATACACAACGTCGAATATCCTGCTAAGGTTACGTGTCAGATACACAACGTCGAATATCCTGCTAAGGTTACGTGTCAGATACACAACGTCGAATATCCTGCTAAGGTTACGTGTCAGATACACAACGTCGAATATCCTGCTAAGGTTACGTGTCAGATACACAACGTCGAATAAGCTGGAAGCATCAAACCCTTTTCCTGCACTGCATTGCAACCATTTAACTCAGCGATGTGTAACCTCGTTTGTTATTGGCCAAAATTTAGAGGGTTGTTTT
>NC_090763.1:46976082-46978582 GCF_036898095.1 Palaemon carinicauda
GATAATAGAAAAATATTCTACGGTATTTTGAAAATTCTTTCAGTTATTCCAAGTGTTGATGATGATACAAAATGTTTTACTAAATATTTGAGGCTGCGTAATGATTTCAACTTTCAAGATAAGCCTCGTTTGGGATTAAGTGGTGGTTTAAACAGTCAGAACATAGTACTGTTAATCTTTGGCTTTTGAAACTTTCTTATAGCAATTGCCGCTTTAAAGTTGGCAGAATGGATTCGATCACAATGTTTTATGTAACTGAAACCTTCTTGCCATTGTTGAAATCTGAAAAGATATAATAAAACCATGAGCGAAAAGGGATTATGGATGGACATTTTAATGTTTAAAAAAAAGAAAAAAAAAATCGTAAGTCCAACAAGAGTCCCTAGATCGATTCCTGTGTGAGCTGTGGGGTGGCTGGTCAGACTTAACATCCCAAACCCACCCACCCACCCACCGTCTCTCTCTCTCTCTCTCTCTCTCTCTCTCTCTCTCTCTCTCTCTGTTGAGACAACCCATAACTTTCTCTCCCTCTCTCTCTGGTGAGACTTAACCCATAACTCTCTCTCTCTCTCTCTCTCTCTCTCTCTCTCTCTCTCTCTCTCTCTCTCATGTAAGATTTAACCCGCAACACTCTCTCTGGTAATACATAGCCCCCAACACACTCTCTCTCTCTCTCTCTCTCTCTCTCTCTCTCTCATGTAAGATTTAACCCGCAACACTCTCTGGTAAGACATAGCCCCCAACTCTCTCTCTCTCTCTCTCTCTCTCTCTCTCTCTCTCTCTCTCTCTCGAATATGTTGTGGTGTGTCACCGCTAAGGTGGAGACTGACACGGACTTACAGCTTCATCCTTAGAGAGTCGTTGCGTGAAAGATCGCCATAGAGCAATGAATGGCTTTCGAAAATCTCCCTTCCTGTTTGAATCTGCAGCAGCAGGAGGATTTCCCGTTGACCTTTATGCAGCGAGCTGGTGTGACCTTTTCCGGGTCACGTGACTCAGTTGAGATTCAGGGCGGGTTGAATTCGAAGTTTTTTTTTTTTTTTTGGCAATGGCATGAATTTGTATTCCTGCTTTTTCTTTGAATATGAAATAACTAAAAGAATGGAGTATTTTCAGACAAAATCTTTTGATTGTCCCATATATGTTACAAAATTGCGAATCATAGTCCGATTTGGCGTTATTGGTTAACATTGCCAAATTGATTTATTATTGCTATAAAGTACCGTTTATTCAACCAATCCCTATATCTAATAATGATTAAAAGGATCTTGATATAGAGTATCTAAAAAGCCAATTTTTTGCGAAACGAAAATATCAAACGTACTGGTCAATTAAAAGCTAAATTTAAGTGTGTATTAAGATAGCTTCTTTTTTTATTCCATTAACAATCTTAGTAAAAGCTGATCCAAGTCAAACCCTCCCCCCCCCCCCATTTCAAAAGAAATTATATGGCTACGAAGCACGTGAAAACGTGTTTTTTAAAAGTTAAAGAGGAAACAAAAGGTTGTTTGATGATATATGATGCAATTGCTAGTTTAAGTTTGTTTTTCCATTGATTTAGCTTGAAAATATCAGTGTCCTTTTTATAGTTTATATATGACATCTGTTTTGACGTTGTTACTGTTTTTAGAATGATTTATTGTTAATTTGTTCTCATCATTATTTATTTCCTTTCCTCACTGGGCTATTTTTCCCTATTGGAGCCCTTGGGCTTATAGCATCTTGCTTTTCCAACTAGGCTTGTAGCTTGACTAGTAATAATAATAATAATAATAATAATAATAATAATAATAAAAACAGTGGAAATTTAATGCGTTATGAATTAGGTTCATAATTTAAACGGATGTCATCAACGTTTTGTTGTAATTCAATTGCGAGTAAATATATTAAAAAAATCAAATTAATAAGATATGACAATAATTCATGTGGAGATAATTTTGTTCATACTCTTGAGTGAAATAAAACCCAACATAGAATATAAGAAATATGTAGCCATAATTCTCATATTTGAATAGAATTCAGTCAATATTAACATTTAAACCAGATAGCTTCATGAAGAGTAATAGCGAGATAGTTTCACAAAGAAAAAAATATTTTTATAAAAGAAAAATTACCTGAATAATAAGAGCCATGACTAGATGTCTTTAAAAAGAACAAGGACCAAATAGCTTCAAAACGAACAATAATCAGATTGATACAGAATAAACAATAACTAGAAACCCTCAAAAGGATCATTGACCAGTTAGTTTTAAAATTAGCATTGGCCAGAGGGCTTTAAATGAACAATAGCCAGAGAGCTTTAAATTAACATTGGCTAGAGAGCTTTAAATGAACAATGACCAGAGAGCTTTAAAATTAACATTGGCTAGAGGGCTTTAAAATGAACAATGGCCAGAGAGCTTTAAAATGAACACTGGCCAGAGAGCTTTAATATGAACAATGGCCTGAGAGCTTTAAAATGAACAATGACCTGAGAGCTTTAAAATGAACAATGACCTGA
>NC_090763.1:46983582-46988582 GCF_036898095.1 Palaemon carinicauda
GTAACTAAGACTTTGTTAGATTCTGTAGTAGAGGCTTACTGGATAAAAAGTCTGAATGTGATTTTTTCCAAGACATATTTTACATGCATTACACTTACAGTTGGTCCATAAACATTATTTATATTCTTTAATCAATAGTTGAGATGGGGTCCTTTGACTGGCGGGACAGTACTACATTGGATCCTTCTCTCTGGTGACGGTTCACTTTCCCTTTTCCTACACATAACATGAAATAGTCTAGCCCATTCTTTACAGATTTTCCTCTGTCCTCATACACCTGACACCACTGAGATTATCAAATCATCTTCCTCACCCAAAGGGTTAACTACTGCACTGTAATTGTTCAGTAGCCTCTTTCCTCTTGATAAGGGTAGAAGAGAGACTTTAGCTATGGTAACCAGCTCTTCTAGGAGGACACTCCACAATCAAACCTCTGTACCATGGCCTTCCGCGGTCCTTGGGTTAGAGTTCTCTTGCTTGAGGGTACACTCGGGCACACTATTCTATCTAATTTCTCTTCCTCTTGTTCTTATAAAGTTTTTTTTAGTGTTATTTTAATGTTACTCTCTTGAAATATTTTATTTTTCCTTGTTTCCTTTCTCATTGGGCTATTTTCCCTCTTAGAGCCCCTGGGCTTGTAGCATCCTGCTTTTCCAACTAGGGTTGTAGCCTAGCTAGTAATAATAATAATAATATAATAATATTAATAAATAATAATAATAATAATAGAAATAATAGAAATTTCCTTAGATTGACTTTCAGCATTTCAGATTCTAGATGCCATATAGAAAATCTATTATTTCAAAACCAATTCAGTCAAGTGCTTACTCACATCCACTCAGTTCTTCCATCATGTTTTGTTCTGTATAACACTATCCAGATTTAACCTTCATGTTTGCCTTCAGTAACTGTATATACGAGTTGGGTCCTTCCATCTTTCCACTATGTATACAACAGTCAGAAAATGTCCGAATCTATTGTAATTTTTCTATCACCATTAATACTACACACCTTTTTCTCGTGAGTGAATCTGCCCCTTTGGGAGAGCCCTTTCAGTACTGTAGAGTAGCTGTGTCATTTAAATAAGTCTATCGTGTATGTGGATGTGTGAGCATAAAAAATCCATACACGGAGTTGTACATGTGCTATTTTATTCTAGCACGTACACACTATCAATCAATTATCTCATATATATATATATATATATATATATATATATATATATATATATATATATGTATGTATATATAATTATATTATATTGTGTGTGTATGTATGTACGTGTATATATAAAAAAATATATACATATATATATATATATATATATATATATATATATATATATATATACATACATACATACGTCCATATATATATATATATATATATATAGTATATATATATATAAATATATATATATATATATATATATATATATTGTGTGTGTGTTTGTTTGTGTGTAAAGTTGAAGTGTTTATTTGATACAAAATATAATTGCATACAAATTATGTAAATCCCAAGAGTCCTCTCATTCCTTCATTGCTGTTGAAACAATTAATTTTATTAGATAATGTCTGACGACTGATGTTAAATGAAAGTAATTTGAAAATATCAAAGGGCTCTGGTATAAACTGTTGCATAATTGAATCTCGGCACAGAAAGAATATTGAAGTATTTGGTTGATTATATCTTTTTTTGTCACTTATTAAACTAAAGCTGATTAGTTGCAAAAATATCCGGCTTGTCAATGTCTAAAGTATCTAAATCTTCATTAAATTTAAATTCAGTTTTGCGACAACGCTTTCCAAATCATCTTTGGAGCGAAGGCAATGGCCTTGCAACCCCATCCCAAACCTTAGTTAAGAAAGGAGTTTTGCTATTCATTGAAGGGAAAAGGATAGGGACCTCTTCATTTATTCCTTAGGAAATTATTTCCTAACGGATAGAGACTCCCTCGTCTATCCTTTAAGAAATTATATCCTAAAGGATAGGGACTTCCAAGTCTATCCTTTAAGAAATTATATCCTAAAGGATAGGAACTTCCTCATGTATTCTCTTGGAAATTATTTCCTAAAGGATAGAGACTTCCTTGTCTATCCTTTAGGAAATGATTTCCCAAAAGATGGGGACTTCCTCGTCTATCCTTTGGGAAATTATTTCCTAAAAGGTAAGGAATTCCTCGTCTATCCTTTAGGAAATTATATCCTAAAGGATAGGGACTTCCTCATCTATCCTTTAGGAAATTAATTCCTAAAGGATAGCGACTTTTTCATCTATCCTTTAGGAAATTGTTTCCTAAAGGATAGGACTCCCTCGTCTATCCTTTAGGAAATTATATCCTAAAGGAGAGAGGCTTCCTCATCTATCCTTTAACAAATTATTTCCTAAAGGATAGGGACATCCTCGTCTATCCTTAAGGAAATTATTTCCTAAAGGATAGGAACTTCCTTATGTATTCTTTAGGAAATTATTTCCTAAAGGATAGGGACTTCCTTGTCTATCCTTTAGGAAATGATTTCCCAAAAGATGGGGACTTCCTCATCAATCTTTTAGGAAATTATTTCCTAAAGTTTAGGGACTTCTTCATCTATACTTTAGGAAATTATTTCCTAAAGTATAGGGAATTCCTCATTTATCCTTTAGGAAATTATTTCCTAAAGGATAGGACTTCCTCATCTATCCTTTAGGAAATTATTTCCTAAAGGATAGCGACTTTTTCATCTATATCCTTTAAAGGATAGCGACTTTTTCATTTATCCTTTAGGAAATTATTTCCTAAAGGATAGGGACTTCCTCGTCTAACCTTTAGGAAATTATATCCTAAAGGATAGAGACTTCCTCATCTATCCTTTAGCAAATTATTCCCTAAAGGATTGGGGCTTCCTCATATCTCCTTTAGTAAATTTATTTCCTAAAGGATAGGGACTTCCTCAACTATCCTTTAGGAAATTATTTCCGCTAGCTAGAAAACTACATTAACTTTATGTAACTTTTTATGCATAAGATGGAAAGTCAAATTACTTTGATATTATGATTGAAAGGTTTGAAAAACTTTATATAAACACAAAGATAGGTAAAGTTTGATAGAAATATGTCTATTAGATGTCGAAAAAATGTCAGAAGTTGCAGGGTAAGAAAAAATGCACACCTTAGAAGTTGGTATGAAAATGCTGCTGTAGAAGTTGGGAAAAGAAAAAAAAAACTACCGTCTGAAGTTGGTTAGAAAAGTCATATTCATTAGGTGGCAGGAAAAATACGTTATTTTAGGTTGACGTGTAAAACGTTATTTCAAATTGACAGAAAAAATGCGTTATTTTATGTTTACAGGAAAAACGTTATTCTAAGTTGACAGGAAAAATAAGTTATTTGAAGTTGCCAAGGATTATATACTATTTCAAGTTTGACAGGTAAAATACGTCATTTCAATTGACAGGAAAATTACGTTATTTCAATTGACAGGAAAATTATGTTATTTCAATTGATAGGAAAATTACGTTATTTAAAGTTGACAAAAAAAATACGTTATTTCAAGTTGACAGAAAAGATACGTTATTTCAAGTTGACAGAAAAAATACGTTATTTCAAGTTGACAGGAAAATGCGTTATTTCAAGTTGACAGAAAAAATACGTTATTTCAAGTTGACAGAAAAAAAATAAGTTATTTCAAGTTGACGGAAAAAATACGTTATTTCAAGTTGACGGAAAAAATACGTTATTTCAAGTTGACAGAAAAAAATACGTTATTTCAAGTGACGGGAAAAAAAGCTTATTTCAAGTTGACAGAAAAAATACGTTATTTCAAGTTGACGGGAAAAAAAGCTTTATTTCAAGTTGACAGAAAAAAAATACGTTATTTCAAGTTGACAGGAAAAATACTCATTCTGTAATTGGTAAGGAAAACCAAATACGGGTATTCAAACCTGACAATATAAATAAGGTTTTTTTTTTTTTTTTTTTTTTTTTTTTTTTTTTTTTTTTTTTTAAATTGGAAAGAAAAATAATTTTATTCCTAAGCAGTCATTATTACATAACCAGAAATTTAATGCCCAAGAGTTAACAAACTTGAAAACAAAACTTGCAACATACTAAGGCAAGTGGGCAGAAGTCCACATTTCTCCTAAATAAAACGAATAAATGTAGTCTCAGTAAACTTATAATTACTTGAATTTATTGATTCATCATAATATAAACCACAGAAAAGATGACTGAATTCGGAAATACATTTTCTTGATGACTGAATCCGGAAATACATTTTACTATGATTTATTCAAATAAGAAAATTTTGGAATACATTTTAATTTTTTCTTGTTTATTTCATAAGGAAAATTATCTTTTTCAAGTTTGTTTTCGCTCGGAAACATTTTGGGTCACAAATGACGTGAGTTTGTGAAAATGAATGGCCAAAAACTGTTTGAGTTTTAATTTTTCCATCAGTGGTTCAAGCAGTTTTGAAACCAGGTATTTTTAATCAGTTAACCATTCAAGTTTGGACTTTTGAAGCCCATCGCATTAATTATATTGAAAACCTAGAGCCTCTCTCCTTTTTTAATTGGAAAATGTATTTTTATTCGTGAATGCCTATATGATCCAATTGAATCATTATTAAATAACGATTAATGTTTAGGTTATTCGTCTCTCATACCAGCAAGAGTAACGTACAATTATGGTGATGGTGATGAAGAAGGCAAGCATTATCATCATAATATTTGACAGATGTCTGAATAATGTCATATAACTTATCTTTAAATTCCCAGCTCCAAAATCAATCTCTCTCTCTCTCTCTCTCTCCTCTCTCTCCTCTCTCTCTCTCTCTCTCTCTCTCTCTCTCTCTCTATATATATATATATATATATATATATATATATATTTCCAGCTCAAATCTCTCTCTCTCCTCCTCTCTCTCTCCTCTCTCTCTCTCTATATATATATATATATATATATATATATATATACATATAAATTTCCAGCTCCAAAATCTCTCTCTCTCTCTCTCTCTCTCT
>NC_090763.1:46999343-47006843 GCF_036898095.1 Palaemon carinicauda
AACAAGTTTTCTTATATTTGACGCATATTTTAATGTAACAAAGACTTTGTTAGATTCTGTAGTGGAGGCTTAGTGGATAAAAAGTCTGAATGTGATTTTTTCAAGACATTTTACATACATTACACCTACAGTTGGTCCATAAACATTATTTATATTCTTCTTTAATCAGTAGTTGAGATACTACCGCTAAAATGTTATGGGGTCAATTGACTGGCGAGACAGTACTACATTGGATCCTTCTCTCTGGTGACGGTTCACTTTCCCATTTCCTTCATACACCAAATAATTTAGCCTATTCTTTACAGTTTCCTCTGTCCTCATACACCGGACAACACTGAGATTATCAAATCATCTTCCTCACCCAAAGGGTTAACTACTGCACTATAATTGTTCAGTAGCCTCTTTCCTCTTGATAAGGGTAGAGGAGAGACTTTAGCTATGGTAAGCAGCTCTTCTAAGAGAAGGACACTCCACAATCAAACCTCTCTACCATGGCCTTCCGCTGTCTTGGGTTAGAGTTCTCTTGCTCGGGCACACTATTCAGTCTAATTTCTCTTCCTCTTGTTTTGTTAAAGTTTTTAGTTTACATCGGAAATATTTATTTTAATGTTACTGTTCTTGAAATACTTTATTTTCCATTGTTTCCTTTCCCCATTGGGCTATTTTCCCTGTTGGGGCCCCTGGACTTGTAGCATCCTGCTTTTCCAACTAGGGTTGTAGCCTAGCTAGTAATAGTAATGATAGAATTAATAATAGAAATTTCCTTAGATTGACTTCCATCATTTCAGATTCTACATACCATATAGAAAAATCTATTTATTTCAAAACCAATTCATTCAAGTGCTTACTCACATTCACTCTGTCCTTCCATCATGTTTTGTTCTGTATAACACTACCCAAATTTAACTTTCATATTTGCCTTCAGTAACTGTATATTCGAGTTGGGTACTTCCCATCTTTCCACTATGTATACAACAGTCAGAAAATGTCAGATTTTTATTGTATTTTTCTATCACCATAAATATTACACACCTTTTTTTTTCTCGTGAGTGAATCTCTTCCTTTTGGGAGAGCCCTTTCAGTACTGTAGAGTAGCACTGTCATTTAAATAAGTCTGTCGTGTATGTGGATGTGCATGAGTAAAAAAAAAACACATCCATACACTGAGTTATGCATGTGCTATTTTATTCTTGTACGTACACACTATCAATTAATTATTTCATATATATATATATATATATATATATATATATATATATATATATATATATATATATATATGTATATATATATATATATATACAGTATATATATATTGATTATATATATATATGTATATATATATATATATATATATATATACAGTATATATATACATATATATATATATATATATATGTATATATATATATGTATATATATATATATGTATACATGTATATATACATAGATAAATAAACACACACATATGCATATATATATATATATATATATATATATATATATATATATATATATATTATAAAATATAAATGTATATATATATAGTACACACATATATATGCATAGGTAAATACACACATATGTATGCATAGGTAAATACACACACATATATATATACATATATACATATGTATATATACATATATATACATACACCTATACATGCATAGGTTATACATATATATATATATATATATATATATATATATATATATATATATATATATATATATATATATACTGTATGTGTGTATATATACATATATATATATATATATATATATATATATATATATATTTATACTGTATATATATATATGTATATATATATCTATATATATGTGTGTATATATATACTATATATATATGTGTGTGTGTGTATATATGTATATATATAAAGTTGAAGTATTTAGTTGATATAAAATACAATTGCATACAAATTATGTATATCCTAAGAGTCCTCTCATTCCTTCATTGTTGTTGAAAAAATTAATTTTATTAGATAATATCTAACGACTGATGTTAAATGAAAGTAATTTGAAAATATCAAAGGACTTTAGTAAAACTGTTGCATAATTGAAAGAATCTTGAAGTATTTGATTGATTAAATCTTGTTTGTCACTTATTGAACAAAAGCTGATTAGTTGCAAAAAATATCCGGCTTATCAATGTCTAAAATATCTAAATCTTCTTTAAATTCATATTTAGTTTTGGAAACAAATTGATCTTAATAATATTATTCAGAATTACACGATTTAAAGGCGACAACGCTTTCCAAATCATCTCTGGAGCGAAGGCAATGGTCTTGCAACCCCCATCCCTAACATAAGTTAAGAAAGGAGGTTTGCTATTCATTGAGGGGAAAAGGATAGGGACTTCCTCATGTATTCTTTTGGAAAATATTTCCTAAAGGATAGAGACTCCCTCGTCTATCCTTTAAGAAATTATTTCCTAAAGGATAGGGACTTCCTCGGCTATCCTTTAAGAAATTATTTCCTAAAGCATAAGGAATTCTTCGTCTATCCTTTAGGAAATTATATCCTTAAGGATAGAGATTTCATCATCTATCCATTAGGAAAGTATTTCCTGAAGGATAGGGACTTCCTCGTCTATCTTTAAGGAAATTATTTCCTAAAGGATAGGAACTTTCTCATGTATCCTTTAGGAAATTATTTCCTAAAGGATAGGGACTTCCTTGTGCATCCTTTAGGAAATTATTTCCCAAAAGATGGGGACTTCCTCATGTATCCTTTAGGAAAATATTTCCTAAGGGGTAGGGACTTCCTCGTCTATGCTTTGGGAAATTATTTCCTTAAGATTAGGGACTTCGTCATATATCCTTTAGGAAATGATTTCCTAGAGGATAGGGACTTCCTCTTGTATATTTTAGGAAATTATTTCCTAAAGTATAGGGAATTCCTCATTTATCCTTTAGGAAATTATTTCCCAAAAGATGGGGACTTCCTCATGTATCCTTTAGGAAAATATTTCCTAAGGGGTAGGGACTTCCTCGTCTATGCTTTGGGAAATTATTTCCTTAAGATTAGGGACTTCGTCATATATCCTTTAGGAAATGATTTCCTAGAGGATAGGGACTTCCTCTTGTATATTTTAGGAAATTATTTCCTAAAGAATAGGGACTTCCTCATCTATCCTTTAGGAAATTATTTCCTAAAGGATAGCGACTTTTTCATCTATTTCCTTTAAAGGATAGCGACTTCCTCGTCTATCCTTTAGGAAATTATTTCCTAAAGGATAGAGACTTCCTCTTCTCTCCTTTAGGAAATTATTTCCTAAAGGATAGGGACTTCCTCATCTATCCTTTAGGAAATTATTTCCTAAAGAATAGGACTTAATCCTCTATCCTTTAGGAAATTACAGGGACTTCCTCAACTATCCTTTAGGAAATAATTTCCTCGTGTTAGAAAAGTACATATAACTTCATGTAACTTTTTATGCATAAGATGTAAAGTCAAATTACTTTGATATTATGATTGAAAGGTTTGAAAAACTTTATATAAGCACACAGATAGGTGAAGTGTGATGGAAATATCTCTTTTAGACTGGGGGAAAAAATGTCAGAAGTTGGTAAGAAAAAATGCGCTCCTTAGAAGTTGGTATGAAAATGCGTTCTGTAGAAGTTTGGAAAAGAAAAAAAAACTACCTTGGAAGTTGGTTAAAAAAGTATACTCATTAGGTGGCAAGAAAAAGACGTTATTTGAAGTTGACATGAAAAACGATATTTCAAATTGACAGAAAAAAAATGCGTTATGATATGTTTACAGGAAAAACGTTATTCCAAGTTGACAGGAAAAATACGTTATTTGAAGCTGCCAGGGAATGTATACTATTTCAAGTTGACAGAAAAAAATACGTTATTTCAAGTTGACAGGAAAAATACGTTATCAAGTTGACAGGAATAAAAAAAATATGTTATTTCAAGTTGACAGGTAAATACATTATTTCAAGTTGACAGGAAAAATACGTTATCAAATTGACAAGAAAAATTACCCCTTCTTAAAATGGGTAGGGAAACTATGTTTTTTAAGCTGAAAAGAAAAATACGGATATTCAAACCTGGCATAATTTTTTTCTTCATTTTTCGAAGATGGAAACAAAAATCCTTTTACTCCTTAGCAGTCATTATTACATAACCAGAAATTGAATGCCCAAGAGTTAACAAACCTGATTACGAAACTTGCAAAATACCCAAGGAGACTGGGTTGAAGATCAAATTTCTCTTGAACAAAACGAATAAATGTAGTATTAATAAACTTATAATTACTTGATTTATTGATTCATAATATTATAAACCACAGAAAAGATGACTGAATTCGGAAATACATTTTCTTGATGACTGAATCCGGAAATACATTTTACCAGGATTTATTCAAATAAGAAAATTTTGGAATATTTTATTTTATTTTTTTATTTCAAAAGCAAATTTTTTTTTTTTTTTCAGATTTTTTTTCGCTCGGAAACATTTTGGGTCACAAATGACGCAAGTTTGTGAAAATGAATGGCCAAAACTGTTTGTTTTAATTTTTCCATCAGTTTTGAAACCAGGGTATTTTTAATCAGTCATTCATTCAAGTTTGGACTTTTGAAGCCTGTCGCATTAATTATATTGAAATCCTAGTACCCCTCTCCTTTTTTAATTGGAAAATATATTTTATTCGTGAATGCCTATATGATCCAATTGAATCATTATTAAATAACGATTAATATTTAGTTCATTCGTCTCTCAAACCAGCAAAGTAATGTACAATGATGGTGATGAAGAAGGCAAGAATTATCATCATAATATTTGACAAATGTCTGAATAATGTAATACAAATTATCTTTAAATTCCCAGCTCCAAAATCAATCTCTCTCTCTCTCTCTCTCCTCTCTCTCTCTCTCTCTCTCTCCAAATTTCCAGCTCCAAAATCTCTCTCTCTCTCTCTCCTCTCTCTCTCTCTCTCTCCAAATTTCCAGCTCCAAAATCTCTCTCTCTCTCTCTCTCTCTCTCTCTCTCTCTAAATTTCCAGCTCCAAAATATCTCTCTCTCTCTCTCTCTCTCTCTCTCTCTAAATTTCCAGCTCCAAAATATCTCTCTCTCTCTCTCTCTCTCTCTCTCTCTCTCTCTCTCTCTCAACAGATTCCAAAGATTTGGGTCCGAAACCAGTTCGAAGTCATGATTTGTTTTCATACGGATTGAGGGCGAGACAAGTGAAGATTTTACAGCAAAGATTTTCTGCCGGTTCCAGTTCAATTTTTGTTGTTGTTGTTGTTGTTGTTGACCTGTGCATATAATTGCGTGTGCGTCTTATTTATGAAGTATTATACATAGATGGAAATGCTCAATATATATTACCCATAATTATTGCAGCAACTCCTACCCTCATTGTCGTTACTTCGCGTGTTTAAAGATCAAAATAATGGATGGTAAATATTGCATAGTTTGGAAGAACTGCCATCGATTGAGTCAAAAGTTTTACAAATAAAGAAATCGATAGGACAGACGCTTCGCTCTTCTAGTTTCTCACAGCTCAGGATTTTTTTTAAACGGAAATGGTAATTTCCAAAGAGTTTGCAGAAATATCTTTAATTATTCTGAATGAAAGGATAGATGATTTAAAGAGCTAATATAATTAAATTCCGATTGGTATCAACTCAGTTTAACTTACACTGGCAATATTACTTTACTTTTTTTTTTTTTTTTTTTTTTTTTTTTTGACCAGGGGTCTACCATAGGAGTTATCAGCAGCTATTGTCTGGTTCACTCAAGACCTAATGTTTGGGGACAAAGTTTCCTTCTTATTATCTACCTTTAAAACTTTTTGAACATTAGAGGCAAACTTTTTACCCAAAAATAGTTTCCGTGTCAAGCTATGTTGACGAATACAATAGCAAATTTACAGAAAAAATACTCCTGACGAAAATATATTTTGCTAGTTTTGAATATGAAGACAATATATTTTTACTAGTTTTGAATATGAAGACAATATATTTTTGCTAGTTTTGAATATGAAGATAATATATTTTTGCTAGTTTTGAATATGAAGATAATATATTTTTGCTAGTTTTGAATATGAAGACAATATATTTTTACTAGTTTTGAATATGAAGACTAATTTTTACTAGTTTTGAATATGAAGACTAATTTTTACTAGTTTTGAATATGAAGGCAATATATTTTTACTAGTTTTGAATATGAAGACAATTTATTTTTACTAGTTTTGAATATGAAGACATATTTTTGCTAGTTTTGAATATGAAGACAATATATTTTTACTAGTTTTGAATATGAAGACAATATATTTTTACTAGTTTTGAATATGAAGACAATATATTTTTACTAGTTTTGAATATGAAGACAATATAATTTTACTAGTTTTGAATATGAACACAATATATTTTTACTAGTTTTGAATATGAGGACAATATATTTAAAAATGGAAAAAAGTTGGAAAGCTTAAAAGAGCCGAAAAAAAGAGATATTTTCCATTACATTCTATGAATAATCAACGAATTCCTATTCATGAAGAAGCCATCATGAAATCTATAAAAGCGTTAATTTAATCACTTTTATTTTTGTAAGTCGTTAAGCACGAATTTGATTCTTTGCTTAATCACTTGGCTGAAATTGAATATTTGTATTTTTACCATTAAGAAGACACTTAATTCTGTTTATCTCTGGCAAAGGAGAGAGAGAGAGAGAGAGAGAGAGAGAGAGAGAGAGAGAGAGCGCATTTATACACGGACTAGGTTATAAGATTTGCATATCAGTGAGAGTGATGCACGCCTAGTTTTGGAACAATAACAGGTTTACCAACCGTGTGTCACACAATCGTACATAGTTCATTTTGTGTATATATTATGCTTGTATCTTCGCTCTTCCCTCGCTCTAAAAAGAACCAGAATAAACATGTCTGTTTTTCTCACCGGTAACGGTGTCGATTTTGAACATGAAATTTCCTGTTGCCTTGAGCTTTTGTATATAAAGGAGTGTTCTACAATAAACTCACTCAGTTGCTTTCATCCTGTCTTTGGGTCACAACCTTCTCTCGGCCCGTCACACAGGTAATTAAACACACTGTTTAAATGTCTTATCAAAAGACACGTGTCAATAAAATATTCACTGGAATTTAAACACAGAGAGAGAGAGAGAGAGAGAGAGAGAGAGAGACCGAGACCGTGTGTTTTGTGTTTAAGGAATTATTTAATGAGGAGACGTAGAGGAAATTGATTAAGTGCTTATGAAATTATCCAATGCCTTTTGAAGATCAAGAATTTAATTTAGAGTTGAAGGGGTTTTAATAACATCTTTACCAGAGAAGGGATTTAATCTCAAAGAGAAATGGGAAGGGTCACATAATGCCAATTAAATAGCACGTAAATAAGGCACCATGACACTTTTTTTTTTTCATAAATTATGAAATAAAATAGATACTTAATTTTTCCCCATAACTACTAGTATTGGCTGAAGTTCTTGTAATTATTCTTGTTAATAAA
>NC_090763.1:47011843-47014343 GCF_036898095.1 Palaemon carinicauda
CAACATAGAACAGTGTGGCCGAGTGTACCCTCAGGCAAGAGAAATCCAACCCAAGGCAGTAGAAGACCATGGTACAGAGGCTATGACACTACCCAAGACTAGAGAACAATGGTTTAAATTTTGGAGTGTCCTCCTCCTAGAAGAGCTGCTTACCATAGCTAAAGTCTCTCTTCTACCCTTACCAAGAGGAAAGTGGCCATTGAACAATTACAGTACAGTAGTTAACTCCTTGAGAGAAGGATTGTTTGGTAATCTCGGTGTTGGCTGGTGTATGACAGAGGAGAATATGTAAAGAATAAACCAGACTATTCGGTGTCTGTGTAGGCAAGGGGAAAATGAACCGTAACCAGAGAAAAGGATCCAATGTAGCACTCCCTGGCCAGTCAAAGGATCCCATAACCCTCTAGCAGTAGTATCTCAACGGGTGGCTGGTGCCTGGCCAACCTACTACCTACAATTAGTTGTTCTAAGATGAACAACTGGGAGTTATCGTCACTGCCTTGCTTGATGACTTAAATTTAATTTTAATTTTAATGTTAATAATACAACAATAGCTTAAGTAACTGAGAATTCCTGTTAAGGAAAAAGGACTGAGAATTTATGTAAGAATCACTAAAACAAATTAAGCTATTAACTATTAAATATAATGAGATTATTTTCTGGAAAGTAAGAAATTAGTAATAATGTTATAACATTATGAGCCGACAGATTTTTTGTCATTATCAACTTGCAGTGTCTCTCGTTCAGTTTGACAAAAAAAAAAAAAAAAAAAAAAAAAGCAAGCATGCGTTGTCTGATAAATAAATGCTAAATTTAGTCATTATTCGTGTGTGTATTCTGTAAATGGTAATAGGCTACGCTGTTACGATTTTATATTTGAAAAAGATTACGTTCCCGGAAGAGAATTTTGTGTTGAAAATTATATTTCCCCTGACGGACAACAATGTTTTTGCGCGCGCGCGAACACACACGCACAGAAATATAAAGACAAACAAGACAGGTTCCATTTCATAGGATTCATTTAATTAATCCTATTTTTGTCAAGACTTATTTCAATAACACCTTTTTCAGTTCTCATTCCTTTTTTTTTTTTTTTTTTTTTTTTTTTTAATCGGTCCCTTCTGTTGTATATCTATCAGTTCATCTGAATCGTAACAATATTTTCATATTTTCCATGATATTCTCCGTATTATAGTATTGTCTTTCACCAAACACAAAACACCGCATATATATTCTGCGAGTTCTGGACACCCGTGTTCATTTCCTTTGACTTTGGTCTTACTTACACCCGAGTTCTCTTCATTTCTCCTTTCATCTTTTCTTGTTCCATTTTCCTGCTGGTTTTTTTTTTTTTTTTTTTTTTTTTTTTTTTTTTTTTTTTGGTCTCAACCCTTTCAGCCCCCAACGCTGAAGTCATAAATTACAGTTATTTGGAGATATATGTTCATGGTAATGGAGGAGTCCTGGGGATTTCTTTGTGAAATTCGCTTATACCATCGATCCCCTCTCTCTCTCTCTCTCTCTCTCTCTCTCTCTCTCTCAAACACACACACATACGCACACACACACACTCAAACGTACAATATAATTATTTGTATAATTACATATGAAAACATTAAAACATAAAACAGTTCCAAACAAAATTAAGACTGCCAACATTCTAATTCTCTCTCTCTCTCTCTCTCTCTCTCTCTCTCTCTCTCTCTCTCTCTCAAACACACACATACGCACGCCCAAGCGTACAATATGATTATTTGTATTATTATATATGAAAACATTAAAACATAAAACGGTTCCAAACAAAATTAAAACTGCCAACATTCTCTCTCTCTCTCTCTCTCTCTCTCTCTCTCTCTCTCTCACACACAATATAATTATTTGTGAAAAAATGCTATAAAAACATGAAAATCGGTATCAGTAAATAAAATTAAAACTAACTCACACAACTCCCGAGTCTTAATAAAATTTCTCTCTCTCTCTCTCTCTCTCTCTCTCTCTCTCTCTCTCTCTCTTTCACAATATAATTATTTGTAAAAAAATGCTATAAAAACATGAAAATCGGTATCAGTAAATAAAATTAAAACTAACTCACACAACTCCCGAGTCTTAATAAAATCTCTCTCTCTCTCTCTCTCTCTCTCTCTCTCTCTCTCTCAATATAATTATTTGTAAAAAATTGCTATAAAAACATGAAAATTGGTATCAGTATACAAAATCAAAACTAACTCCTGAGTCTTAATAAAATTCTCTCTCTCTCTCTCTCTCTCTCCTCTCTCTCTCTCTCTCTCTCTCTCTTTCTATCATGTATTAATTCAGATTGGCACGGTTAAAAAAAATAATTTTGGCTGCCTCCCACGCGTAAAGGGATCAGTAATGACCTCACAGTTTTCTCATCCCAAACGTGAGCAAATATTAATTCACCGCTTGGAAACTAATAATTGCGTATATGATTGTTTGTTTTATTGGGCCCTATTGTTTCGTAACAGTAAAGCATTTGTTT
>NC_090763.1:47021843-47029343 GCF_036898095.1 Palaemon carinicauda
ATTGCTCGTATTTTAATCTTTCATCAGAACTGCATTCCGACAGTAACTCTACTATATTTTTCATCAGTAGGGGGAGCAAAATACAGAGAAAAAAAAATCTATAATTACGCTAGAAGTAAACTTGTCAAAATTTTCTAAAATTATAGATTTTACTTTCTAGTATTAGGCTCTCCCCTACTGATGACAGATATAGCACAGGTACTGCGGGAATGCAGTAATAATGAGAGAAGGAAAATAAGACTTAATAGAAAAAGCTCAACTACAAGGTAAATGCCATTGAAGCAGCGATCATCTTTAATGAAATATTATTACTATTGTTGTTGTTGTTGTTGTTTTCCCTTTGCAAATGCTGCAAACTCATATCTCTCTCCTGCTTTTCTGTGTCTCCATTAAGTTTTTGTTACTCCAGGCTATTTTATCAGTAAAATATCTATGAGAAAGGAAGTATATGCAATTACTTTTATGACAAACTCGATATCTTTCCTCAAACATTTTCCACGGTTAAGGAAAGGCCTGACGGTTGGAAAACGCTTAGTTGATAAAAGCAAAAGTAAGGGGAGAGTGTATGAATTGCAACACTGTTTTTTATATATCTCTTGTTAGAAATAACAGTTACGTAAGCGACACTTGAACAACACTCGTCAGTTTCTGTTCAGCCCCCCCCCCTCTCTCTCTCTCTCTCTCTCTCTCTCTCTCTCTCTCCCCACACACAAAAACTTATATCAACATCAAAGTTTTACATGGACAAGAGAGAGAGAAAGTCTCTCTCTCTCTCTCTCTCTCTCTCTCTCTCTCTCTCTCTCGGCAGATAAGATTGTAGATAAGCGAAGACCGGTGGTTGTAATAGTGGTATTAATCGTACAATATCGGCGACTGATAAAGAAACCTGATAACAAACGACTGTTAATAATGTTATGATGTAAGTAGTAGTTGAAATAATAGACATCTTCATGTACATAGAAATTGAGTACTGGAAGAATAGTAATAATAGGTAGTAATTGTAGGTAGTAGGTTGGCCAGGGCACCAGCGGCAGGTTGAGATACTACCGCTAGAGAGTTATGGGGTCCTTTGACTAGCCAGACAGTACCACATTGGATCTTTCTCTCTGGTTACGGTTCTTTACCTTTGCCTGTTCATACACCGAATAGTCTGGCCTATTCTTTACAGATTTTCCTCTGTCCTCATACACCTGACAACACTGAGATTACCAAATAATTCTTATTTACCTAAGGAGTTAACTACTGCACTGTAATAGTCCAATGGATACTTTCCTCTTGGTAAGGGTAGAAAAGGCTCTTTAGCTATGGTAAGCAGCTCTTCTAGGAGAAGGACACTCCAAAATCAAACCATTGGTCTCTAGTCTTGGGTAGTGCCATAGCCTCTGTACCATGGTCTTCCACTGTCTTGTGTTAGATTTCTCTTGCTTGAGGGTACACTTAGGCACACTATTCTGTCTAATTTTTCTTCCTCTTGTTTTATTAAATTATTTAAAGTTTATATATGAAATATTTATTTTAATGTTACTGTTCTTAAAATATTTGATTTTTCTTTGTTTTCTTTCCTCACTGGGCTATTTTCCCTGTTGGGGCCCCTGGGCTTATAGCATCCTGCTTTTTCAACTAGGGTTGTAGCTTAGCAATTATTAATAATAATAAACAATAATAATAATAATAATAATAATAATAATAATAATAATAATAATAATAATAGGAAAATTAAACTGTTCTCTTAAAGCCAGTATAGATGAAATGGAATATTCCTCTTCTGAAAATAAAACTTGCACAAGAAAAAGGAGCCTGTGCTGACTAGACATGTTGGCTTCCACAACCTTCGATAATTTCGTCCTTTTGGTGCCCTTCCTCTTCCTGCTTCAGGGGCCTTTCTTCTTCCCACCCCCTCCCTCTCCCCTCCTTCCTCCTCCTCCTCCTCCTCCTCCTCCTCCTCCTCCTCCTACTCCTTTCAATCATCAGACCTGCTTGGACGCCCTAGGATATTTCCAGGGACGTGGCATGGGAACCACAGCGGTCGCGCAGGGAAATTAAACTGGAAATTATCAATGGAGGAGAATTTTACTATTTGGCGTGATGCCTGTTGCTAATTGAACGAGCTTGCTTCAGGGGAAATTAAGGAGACGAGTGAGAGTAAGGAAGGAGAGAGAGAGAGAGAGAGAGAGAGAGAGAGAGAGAGAGACCCAAGGCCTGGTGGCAGGTGTCATCACCAAATAACGCGCTTGAGAGCATCCAAGGAACATCCATTGCCTACTCCTTTCGTTTTAGGTCTTTTTTCGTGACCTACTTTTCATTCGTATTCTTATTGCTCTTGAATCTATATATATATATATATATATATATATGTATATATATATATATATATGTATATATATATGTATATATATACATGTATATATATATGTATATATATATATGTATATATATATGTATATATATATGTATATATATATATATGTATATATATATGTATATATATATACGTATATATATATATATATATATATATAAATATATATATATATATATATGGCACGACTTTCCAACTACTAAAGTCTCAAGTCGAAGGTCTCTCACTAAAACAGATAGACTTTTTATCATAAAATATGAGTTTTTTTTCTGCCATCAGTTTCTGTTTGCCTCATTCGAGTAAAACAGCCGTATCCAGCACCCCGTTTGATATCTCTCTCCCCTAACTAATCGTACTCATTCTCATGTCATTTCTGTTCGTGGAGTTTGCTCAACACTCAAGTCTTTAAAGACGAGCAAGGCTTCATGGAATGACCTCTCTCTCTCTCTCTCTCTCTCTCTCTCTCTCTCTCTCTCTGTCCAGATGTCCTTGAACTCTAGCTCTTCTTTTACCATACTGAATCCTTTGCAACTAGTTTTGTTTTCCTTTGAACCCAGTTCTACCTATAGCCCATTTTTTTTCGATAGGCAGATTTGCACCGACTCGCAGCGGTGCCCTTTTAGCTCGGAAAAGTTTCCTGATCGCTTATTGGTTGGACAAGATAATTCTAACCAATCAGCGATCAGGAAACTTTTCCGAGCTAAAAGGGCACCACTGCGAGTCGGTGCAAATGCGCCGCATTGAAATAAATTGACTATAATTATGATATGATTTTAAACACTCCCTCACATATATTGATATTGAGTGCCAACCCGTTTCTCTTATCAAACCCTTATCAGGTAATCTGTTGGGGTTTCGTAATCTGTGTCGTTGAAGGTTCTTAGTAAGCTCTGGTGTCGACATTAAGGACACAAAGAAACCTATTGTATGATGAAGGTTTGTATGTCGTGAGGCAGTTCGTTAGAATTTGATTGACCTCAGTAATTCATATTTAGATGAAATTTACATAAAACTAAAACCAGTGAGTCTAGCTTTATTACTCGTGACTTTGGCAGGGTATATCTATTGACTTCTATTGTTTCAATATGTAATTTTATCTCTAATACACCTTTCACCTCATGATAGCCTACTTAAATGCAAGACTTATAACAAATAGTTTTCTACACCTAAGTATATATTCAATTGTTTCTTTTGAATTTTGGTGGCTTCACCATGAAGAGTGGAGTTTCTCTTTCAAACTGGCCATCCTCACTAATTGTGTGAGAACTGTCACCCATTCTTTGGTCTTCAATGTCTGTTGTCAGAGTTTTAATATCTGACCACTGCTTAATTACTTTAAACTCCATGTAGCGTTCAATTAAATACCTGGTTTAATTGTACATAAAATACCTAGTCGTCACATTGTTACCTTTTCACTGCAGCAAAGAAAAGCAAATTTAATATAGGTTTTATCATGTGCATCGTTATCATACATCGACGAGTTTTATTTCGACAAGGAGGGAGAAATTGGAAATTTTAAGATCATGTCCTGAATTCGAACAAAGAATTAAATTTTCTCAAACGTAAAAACAAGTGGAGGAAGAAAAGACACGGTGATGAAAAAATGTGTGCAATTCCCGAAAGGTTTTCTTCTTGAATGCTAATATCTGTTTATTAGAGCAATTCTCTCCTACATATTCCGACCAGGATCTAAGGTGCACTTCTCTGACATGAAGGAAATCATCTGTTCCCTAGTTTGCAATTTGGTTTTCGCAAAGGTCTTGGAGCATGTGATGCCTTTTTTACCATCTCCAGTGTTGTACGGGAATCCCTTGATTGTGATCAGGTCGTTCGTATGATTGGCTTGATTTTAGTGCTGCCTTCGCCCTTGTTAATCATGAGGCCCTTGTTTTCAAACTCAAACAGTTGGGAGTGGGTGGGTCGTTTATTAGCATTAATATTGACCTTTTAATTAATAGATCTCAAAGAGGTTGTGTTGATGATCACCATAGTGAGTATAGAAATGTGATATCTGGTGTTCAACAGGGTCATGTTCTTGTCCCATTACTTTTCATCTTATATACACATGCCATGTGGTTTAGCCTAGAAAACAAGCTTGTTGCATATGCTGATGATACTACTCTCTTTGCATCAATTCCATCTCCTGAATGTAGATATGGGGTTACTGAATCCCTTAATAGAGATCTAGCTAAAATTAGTGCATGGTGCAAATTATGGGGTATGAAGTTGAATCCTAACAAAAGTATGATTGTAAGTAGTTCAAGGACAGTGGCTCCTCAACATCCGGAACTCAGCATTGATGATGTTTTTTTAACTTTGTATGACTTTAAAAATTTTAGGTGTGATTCTCAACAACAAATTTAATTTTGAGAAACACATTAGGTCTGTGTCCTTTTCAATTGCACAAAAAATTTGGCTTATTGAGAAAGTCTTCTAAGATTTTTGGAGATTAATCTTTTTGGAAGAAGTGTTTTAATTCTTTCATTCTACCTTGTTTCGAGTATTGTTCTCCCGTCTGGTCTTCAGCTGCTGATTCTCATCTTGATTTGTTGGACAGGAACTTTTCTAGATATTAATCTTTGGCACCGTCGTTCAATTAGTTCATTATGCATGTTACATAGGATTTTTCATAATTCTGACCATCCTTTCCGTTCAGATCTTCCTGGACAGTTTCATCCTGTTCGTAATACCGGGCATGTAGTTAATTCTAATAGTCAGCCCTTCTCCATCATGAGGCTCAATACTACACAGTATTCTAGAAGTTTTATTCCAGCTGTAACCAAGTTGTGGAATGATCTTCCTATTCGGGTAGTTAAATCGGTAGAACTTCAACAGTTCAAACTTGCAGCAAATGTTTTTATGTTGAACAGGCTGACATAAGTCTTTTTATAGTCTATATATGAATTATCTGTTTTAATGTGGTTAATGTTTTTTAAAATATTTTAATTTTTCATCACTTCCTATATCGTTTATTTATTTCCTTGTTGCCTTTCCTCTCTGGGGTATTTTTCCCTGTTGGAGCCCTTGGGCTTATAGCATCTTGCTTTTTCAATTAGGTTTGTAGCTTGGCCATGATAATAATAATAATAATAATAATAATAATAATAATAATATTATAATAACAACAACAACAACAACAACACTAAAAGTATCAATTTCATTGACGAATTGGTCGAATAGGAAACATCCTATGGTGATTTTTAATACATGCAAAAATATTTGACTAGTTTAATACCTACGGTAAGAATCCGTAACAAATTATGGCAGAACTTTCCAACTACTGAAGTCTCAAGTCGAAGGTCTCTCACGAAAAAAATATTTTTGACTGAATTATAAAAGGAACCATTTAGAAAAAACTCTTAACATATAAATTGCCTTCTACCAACGATCAATTTTTGCTTCATTTATTTGCAAATATTTAACTATATTCTACGTTATCTTATAAACTAAAATTATCAAAATGTATAGAACAATAACAGCTATGTTATAACCTAAAAATAATATTACTAATGGACTTTTATCCTGAACAATAAGAATTTATAAACCCTTTCAGGCCCAAGTCTAAAATAGAAAAGGCGTTGTATTAATAGCCATCCCTCTATCTCAAAGAGTTTCTGGCAAATTGATGTAAGTATATGAATTAAACCACCATAAACTGATGAAGAGATCCTTTGGGTCTCAAAATGTCACGTATAGCAAATAAAAACAAATAAGTCATAATTTAAAAACAAATGTCTCCTATTCTATTTCCATTTCATTTTTTCCACTTTATGTTAATATTTTAACAAACCCAAAATAATAATTCTTTGAGATCTACGGGAGGCTTGCCAAGATCAAATAGATGTAAAAAATATTTCAACCGCAGAGAGAGAGAGAGAGAGAGAGAGAGAGAGAATTATGCCGGGTCAATATACTTCAGTATTTTGGCAAATGGAAATTGGCATTTAATCTAATTACAGTGTGAGCGTTTACCGGTAAATAAAGGTACATAAAGTGGCCACTAATTTCTCTCTCTCTCTCTCTCTCTCTCTCTCTCTCTCTCTCTCTCTCTCTCCATTGGGTGTAGGAAAACGAACTAGACTCACAAATGCATAAAACCTAAGCTTTTCTACAAAAGATAACAGAGTTATGAATGGCAGGGAGCCAAAGAATATCACTCTCTCTATCTCTCTCTCTCTCTCTCTCTCTCTCTCTCTCTCTCTCTCTGCTGATGAAAAAGATGGGAATAGTCAGACTTGATAATCAGCTAACAGAACCGGCATGGATTATCGTATGAGCACTTCCTACTAAAAGATTAAGATCATTGAAAACAGTATAGGATAAATGAACCAGTAGAAAGGTTTCTATAGAATTTCCTTTCAAATAAAACCTTACAAGTATCATCCAGTAAACAAACCAGCGCAATCATATCTGGCGTTTCGATAGATCAGTAGCTTACCATTCCTTTATTTTCGTAAGTGATATAAATGGCAGTCTATAACGCTTTATTTTGTGTCTATTCTTGTGTTTGAGCCTCTTGGATTGTCAAGAAAATTTTATTCTTGTGTTTAAGCCTCTTGGATTGTCAAGAAAATTTTATTCTTGTGTTTAAGCCTCTTGGATTGTCATGAAAATTTTTTTCTTGTGTTTAAGCCTCTTGGATTGTCAAGAAAATTTTATTCTTGTGTTTAAGCCTCTTGGATTGTCAAGAAAATTTTTTTTCTTGTGTTTAAGCCTCTTGGATTGTCAAGAAAATTTTTTTCTTGTGTTTAAGCCTCTTGGATTGTCAAGAAAATTTTATTCTTGTGTTTAAGCCTCTTGGATTGTCAAGAAAATTTTATTCTTGTGTTTAAGCCTCTTGGATTATCAGGAAAATTTTATTCTTGTGTTTAAGCCTCTTGGATTATCAGGAAAATTTTATTCTTGTGTTTAAGCCTCTTGAATTGTCAAGAAAATGTTCCAGTTTCAATACGGGCTAATTATGTAAATTAGTTCCTCTAGTCTCAGAGATAGGAGGTGAAGGTCGATTTTCGAAAATATGAACAAACCTTGCTAAAAAAAATTATTGAATACGGATGGGAACGGTATAATGAAAAAGTTCCAAGTGTAAGAATTTGGAATTATGGTTCCCGGCGACCTGAAATGGTCAAATAATGCTACCA
>NC_090763.1:47036843-47049343 GCF_036898095.1 Palaemon carinicauda
AAAGTTTCCGGATCGCTGATTGGTTGGACGATCAGCGATCACGAAACTTTTCCGAGCTAAAAGGGTACCGCTGCGAGTCGGTGCAATATGCATCGCTAAAAGAAATGGACTATAGTGAGATTGATATAATTGAAATAATATATTTTTTTTCTTTCTAAATTAGAAATAAGACACCTCAGAAGTATAGGCCATAATTTTCCAAAATCTCGTAAAGCCAAAAGAGGAAATAATTTACAATGCTCTCCGCTTCTCTGGGGCTCAGGAGGAAACAATGTGAGAGGCCTTCTTTATGTCCTCGGTTCTGGAGCCTTCTCCAAATAACGCCCGCTTTTACTGGCACTAAGCCTGTAAGGATAACCCACATGTGTACTTAGGAATTCTTTTTCTCTTTGTGTGTGTGTGTGTGTATGTGTATGTGTGTGTGGTGTATATATATATATATATATATATTATACATATATATATATATATATAGATATTATATATATATATTATAATATATTATATATATATATATATTATAATATATTATATATATATAATATATATATTATATCTATATGTATGTAAATATATATCATATATTTGTAAATATATATTATATATATATATTATATATATACATATATATATATATATTATATCTATATATATGTAAATAATATCATATATTTGTAAATATATATTATATATATATTATATATATACATATATATATATATATATATATATATACCTAAACTAGGTTTTGAGCACACCTATGTTCCTTTTGTGGTTGTGCCTTTCCTCTTGGGAATGCTGCAAGCACTCAAATAAACAATTGCCTGTATTGCATGATTTCTTTTTCCGGTTAGTTTATTTTATATCGCCTGGCAAATGAACAAGAAAAGGTTTAGTGCTTACTTTTAGTGGAAAGAAAAAATGAAATCATGTTAGGTAGTAGGTTGGTCAGGGAATCAGCCACCCATTGAGATACCACCGCTAGAGTTAGTGGGTTCTTTAACTGGCCTGGCAGTACTACATTGGATCCTTCTCTCTGGTTATGGCTCATTTTTCCTGTGCCTACACATACACCAAGTAATCTTTCCTAAGTCTCCTTTTTCTTCATACACTTGACAACACTGAGATTGTTCTGTTGCTACTTTACTCTTTGTAAGGGTAGAAGAGATTCGTTAGCTGTGGTGAGCAGCTCTTCTAGAAGGACACTGCAAAATTAAACAATTTTTCTCTATTCTTATGACAGTGTCATAGCCTCTGTACCATGGTCTTTCACTGTCTGGGAGTAAATTCTCTAGCTTGAGGGTACACTCGGATACATTATTGCATCTTCTCTCTCTCTCTCTCTCTCTCTCTCTCTCTCTCTCTCTCTCTCTCTCTCTCTCTCTCTCTCTCTCCCCTTTTATTTTAGTTTATATATGAAATATATTAATGTTACTGTTCTTAAGATATTTAATTGTAATTTTTCATCATTTCTCTTTATTTATTGTCTTATTTCTTTTCCTAACTGGGCTATTTTTCCTTGAAGCCTTTGCGATTATAGCATCCTGCTTTTGCAACTATGGTTGTAAGTTAGCTAATACTAATAATAGTAATAATAATAATAATAATAATAATATTATATTAATAGCTTCAGTCTCATTCATGTGGGTTTTGTATAATGATGGGTAAAGTGCTAATGCTTTGTTTATATAAACTGACGTCACAATGATTATGGAAATCGATGCTGACGCAAATAGTTCGTTTTTAAGTGTCTTTTTGTATATTACCGTTCTTAGCCTTTCTCTTGAATCTAATTTCTTAAATCTTTATTATTATTATTGTTATTATTATTATTATTGTTATTATTATTATTATTGTTGTTGTTGTTGTTGTTATTTATTGTTATTGTTATTATTGTTGTTGTTTTTGTGTTTTGTTGTTTTATTTGGGCTACTTTAAATATTCTAGTGGAACAAACTCTCTCCATACACTAAAATTTTTCTTAATCAATCCTGGGAAAAATAAGCTAAATAAAATTAATTAACTGAAATTCTTCAAAGTCGGTCGAGTGATAAAGGCAGAGAAGCATATTGCTTTATGATAACTTTGAACTTTACGTTGATGATGTTTTTACTGACCATTGTAGTTGCATCGCCAATTGTTTTCTGCAAAATTAATTAGCAATACCCATGTAATCATTTTTTCACATTAATGGATTTTCTGAATTTTTAATGACCGGTATATTTTAAGAATACAGGATTTTCTGAATTTTCAGTTACTAGTAACATTAGTTTGTTTCCAAGTAGGGTATTGTAACGTTACAATACTATTAATTGTATTACAACAATATCTTTTCTTTATTTTGATGGTTCTTGAAATGTCTGATTTATTCATAATCATATTCGTGCAGGCAATATCTGTGTTTGCTCTTTGTAAGGCCGGGAGCACAGTAGCTACTCTGTGGCGCCACAAAGCCACAGCATCGTGTGGCGGGGATGTGGTCTCCCTTAGGTTTCCATTGTTTTCAAGTTTTTCCGCGCAAACTAGCGACTGTGGCAAGCGACTGTGGCTCTCTGTCGCTCATCCCCGCCACAGGCGTGGCCTGGCTTTGAAAACAATGGAAACCTATGGGAGACCACATCCCCGCCAAACGATGCTGTGGCTTTGTGGCGCCACAGAGTCGCTAGTGTGCTCCCGGCCTAATATTCATCAACTATATACTGAAGTTGTCGCAGCTTGTTTGTTTAGAGTATGTTTATAAATCTTGATTAGATGCATAATCTATTTCTCCTACTAACTCCTATTCATAATTTGAAGTTTCGTGTTCTTATCAAATCGCAGAAGCAGCATCTAGCAATTTTCCACATGCCTGCTGTCCGTCCATTGAAATCCAAAATTAATCCATATAAAGCGTTGCATTTCGGCTGGAGTTATCTTTTATCTGTTCGTGACGTCACCCGAGAGTTACTGTAATTGCTAGCTATGTCTGTTTGCACTACCCAGTCACTCGTAAAACTCGGGCAGTGAGCCCCAGCTAACGCCACCATTACGAACGCTAATTGCTAGAAAAATCCCTTGTGTGAAACTGAATCGCTTGCTCCAACGAGTTTTAAATAATTTTCCTTCTTTTTTCTTCAATTTGAGATTCTTCTCTTCCCTTGGGAAGAGCATGTAACTTGAATTCAATTCTCTTTCAGATGTTGGAATTGGAGAGGGAAGGATTTAGGCAAAGTTTTTGATTAGATGAAATGAGAGATGATACATTTCATACTCAATAACTTGGAAAAGTAGCGTTAGCTTCAAGATATGGTTGTGGAAATATATATGAATAATACTTTTTAATTCCGTTATATTAAAACACACTACAATGTACGCGATTGAAACTCGTTTTATATCTCTATGCTGGAGCAAAAATAGGAATTGTATTGTCATGTCCTTACAAAAAAAAAAAGCCTATCTTTCATAATCTGAAAACAATAATTATAGTCTTGTTTGTAGTTGGAATAGAGAAAGAATACATATTTAACTGGTGGTAATGTATAAAAGTCGGTAATGAGCAGCACAGGTAAGTTTCGTAATATAGTCAATTCTTTTCAGTGAAGCAGATTTGCACCGACTCGCAGGGGTGCCCTTTTAGCTCGGAAAATGTTTCCTGGTCGCTGATTGGTTGGACAAGATAATTCTAACCAATCAGATAGCAGGACACTTTACCGAGATAAAAAGGCACCCCTGCGAGTCAGTGCAAATGCGCCTCATTAAAAAAAAAAATTGAATATAATTTCTTAGCTCCTGATCCCTGTCTCCAATCCTGCTATGGTCAGCATCAGTACTCCCATCAAATTTTGTAGTATTATATAATTCGTTCTCAAATAAGTAACGAACGGTTTCCATAAAGCAATAAGTGACCCATCGAAGTCAAACCATTTGCGAGAATCTCTCTCTCTCTCTCTCTCTCTCTCTCTCTCTCTCTCTCTCTCTCTCTCTCTCGTTTTAAATTGATATGTTTAATTACGTTTACTTATTTTACAATTCAATTTTGCTATGTTGACGACAAACCCCTAAGAAAAATAAACATCTAACTATTTGAAACTCTTAAATTTAGCCACCCTTCAACAGTACTGTTGAAAAAACCTTATTTTAATCGTAAATCTCCGTAAAAATATACTGTTCTCAACTATATTTCAGTAAAATACAGGCAACCGCAATTTTACCTTACTTTGTTATTATCTTTTACGGGTTGGTGACCGTAATATCACTACTTTACTTCAATATATCCGTTTTAACAACAGTAAAAATCTTGGCATAAATGCCGTCAGGCAGTTGCCATTTTTAATGCAAATTATTAGCAGTATGGTACTGTCAGTAATCTGAAACTATGATTTTCTATATACCGGACTAGTTGATCTTTACCTTGAATGATTTTGTAAATGTTAAACCTTCATGATGATGATAATGCAGTTTTTTATTTATTAATGATGTTGTGATTGCTTAGTCCAGAAATATTGTTCTTCTAAAAGGTCTCTCTCTCTCTCTCTCTCTCTCTCTCTCTCTCTCTCTCTCTCTCTCTCTCTCTCTCTCTCTCTCTCTCTCTCTCTCTCTCTCTCTCTCTCTCTCTCTCTTTTTTTTTTGGTAAAGACTTTCAACATCCACATAACGAGATTGTTTTATGGGAAATAAGCCAATGTTTTAGCGTAATATATTACTGGAAAGAACCCGACGCATCTTGAAACAGCATCAAAGTATCTCCGTGTTCCATTTTAGGATGACTGGAAAGATGAATTTGCTGGAAATCTTGACCTGGGAATCCTTAAAAGAAGACACTATCTGGAATCATTCCAAAATTCCGTTTCGTGTAAAGGTTACTGGAAGTTGGAGGAGGTCAAGAACCTCTACTTCTATCATGAAGTGAAGTTGGAAGAATTCACTTCGGTTAATAACGCTATCTTAACTCTAAAAAGTATTTTCTTGCACTTACCTGGTACAGATACTTTATATCTGTACCAGGTACAGATATAATAGCCGGGTGAGGAAAGGAAACAAGGAAAAAATAAATTGCAAGAGAAGTAATGAACAATCAAAATGAAATATTCCAAGAACAGTGAAAACATTAAATCAGAGCAGGCTATGGCACTACCCAAGACTAGAGCACAATGGTTTGATTTTGGAGTGTCTGCCATAGCTAAAGAGTCTTCTACTCTTAAAAAGAGGACAGTATCCACTCAACAATTACATAGCAGTAGTTAACTACTTGAGTGACCAAGAATTGTTTGGTAATCTCAGTGTTGTCAGGTGTATGAGGACAGAGGAGAATATGTAAAGAATAGGCCAGAATATTCGGTGTATGTTTAGGTAAACAACAACTGTTTTGAGAGCTGTTTCATTCCGCTGAAGAGGAAATGAAGTTCGCTGATATTACCTGACTTGGTAATGTTGGCTGTATTACAATTCTGGAAAACCCTCGAACTTGGCTTCATAAAAACGTAATATGTTCAAGTTGAAATTTTACCGATATTACTTCGACTCCCACTTTTGTTGGAGTTGCCTTCAATTGTCGTTTTCAAACCGCAATCAGCAATAATAGAAATAACTATACCTTTACCTAATAAAAAGAAATAGCTAACTGTTCGATTGAAGGGGCCACTCTGTATACACTCAAGTGCCATTTTTTATCAGTAATTGGAAATACTTAGATATTAATATTGAATGATGATCATGCGAAACAGGCTATAATCTTACATCTCCAGGATATAATTTCGTTATTGTCGTCGATCGGTATTTGTGGAAAAGTATTGTTCCCGAAGAATTTCTCTGCAAAGAGGTTGCTGTGGCCTGATTGGTAACTTCTCTGCCTGGTGTTTGCCAGTCGGTGGTTAGAGTCCCGCTCAGACTCGTTAGTGCCATTAGTGTCTGCAACCTTACCATCCTTGTGAGCTAAGGTTGGGGGTGTTTGGGGGAGCCTATAGGTCTATCTGTTGTCATCAGCAGCCACTGCCTGGCCATCCCTGGTCCTAGCTTTGGTGGAGAGGAGGCTTGGGCGCGGATCTTATATGGTCAGTCTCTAGGGCATTGTCCTGATTGCTAGGGCAATGTCACTGTCCCTTGCCTCTGCCATTCATGAGCGACCTTTAAAACCTTTAAAGGTACTAATCATCCCTGGAGAATAGGATCTCTCAAAGATGTCCCATATTTTGTTGCATGGCTCTTTGCCAACGCATACACTGAATAGTTTGGCGTATTAATTCTACACGTTATTTTCTTTCCTTTCACATCTGAAAAGCCTAGAGAAGCTACTTCTTTTAATCTGGTCTTACGGGTAGATACTGGCAGCCTTCAGATGCTATTTCGGGGAATAATGGCTTTGATACCATTGTTATGGTAGGAGAAACCAATGCTCTCTCTCTCTCTCTCTCTCTCTCTCTCTCTCTCTCTCTCTCTCTCTCTCTCTCTCTCTAGTCAATGACGGCGCCACAGACTCTGTACCGTGGCCTTCAACAATCTCGTTAGTTTTGTCTTGCTTGAGGTTACTTATGCACACACTTATGTCCTTTCTTTTTCTTCTTAATAGAAGAGCCCAAGGGCTCCTACAAGGAAAATAGCCCAGTGAGGAAAGGAAACAAGGAAAAAATAAATTAAATATTTCAACAACAGTGACAACATTAAATCAGAGCTTTAATTTCTAAAAAAAAGAAAGAAAGAAAAAAATGAGGAAGAAAAAGAAGATAGAATATCGTGCCCGAGTGTACCCTCGAGCAAAAGAACTCTAACCCAAGAAAGTGAAAAACATTGGTACAGAGGCTATGGCACTACCTAAGACTAGAGCACAATGGTTTGATTTTGGAGTGTCCTCCTAGAAGAGCTGCTTACCATAGCTAAAGTGTCTTCTACTCTTAACAAGAGGAAAGTAGCCACTCAGCAATTACATTTCAGTAGTTAACTACTTGATTCACCAAGAATTGTTTGGTAATCTCAGCGTTGTTAGGTGTATGAGGACAGAGAAAAATATGTAAAGAATAGCCCAGAATATTCAGTGTATGTGTAGGCAAACAAAAAATGAGCCGTAACCAGAGAGAATGATCCCGTGTAGTAATGTCTGTCGAGCCAAAGGATCCAGTAACACACTAGCGGTAGTATCTCAATGGGTGGCTGGTGCCCGGGCCATCCTACTACCTGCTTTTCCAACTAGGGTTGCAGCGTAGCTTAGCTAGTAATAGTAATATGGGTATTGCTTTCATTGTTGTTTGAATATTGCAGGTGATGGATAAGGCTCAGTGTTTCTTAATATATTCCCTTGAGTCGTTTATTAACTTATTTTAATCATCAGTGCTGAAACTTCTCAGATTTTGTTAGCATTGATTATTAAAAAAAAGAAAAAAGAAAAAAAGAAATCTTTCGACTAATACAGGCAATAGTTCTGTTTCCCTTTGAGCAATTCTCCTCATAGCTCTTTTGTATGGCCATTTTATACTTTTTCTTTTGATTTGGAAAAGTGTTTTGAATTCTCATTGTTCTCTCAGGTGGTTCAAAGTGCTTTTGAACTGAGGTCGTTTAGTGTAGCAATTATTACAATAGGTGTTTTCTTACGAAATAGTTTAGACGAGTCTGAAAAAAATGTGATAAATTACATGATTATTATCATTATATAAAATAATTGGTTTATTTATTTATTTGTCTGTGGACAGGATTATTTGTTTATTTGTGTGCTTGTCTGTGGACAGGATTACGTCAAAACTATTCAACAGATTTGACAGATTTTGACGAAATTTTCACCATATAGATCTTAGGTCATGGACGACCCCATTAAATTTTGAAGATGACCTGGATCCAGATTCTAGATTCGGATTTGCTTTTTTTTCACAATTTTAAAGATTACATCAAGACAAATTGACGGATTTTGACGAAATTTCCACCTCGGATAGATTTTAGGCCATGGACGACTCCATCAACTTTTGGAGATGATCCGGTACCGGATCCGGTTTTTAGATCCATTTGCATTTTTCAAAATCTTAAAGATTACGTCAAAACAAATTGACACATTGGATTTTCATCAAATTTTAACAATAGATATATATTATACATCGGAAGAAACCATGACGTTTTGGAGTTAATATGGATCAAGATCACGATTCTGGATCAACATAGCACTTTTCACCATCTACTGTACAGTCAGGATGTGAAAACGTGGGGCGATGTCCGTAAACTTTAATTGAATGTTGGCAATATTAATTGGAGTTCTGAAATCTCTGATTGCTCTTCTTTATTATTATTATTATTATTATTATTATTATTATTATGTTTTCAACATCACATAAATCTCACATAAACTTCAAGTTACATTTATATGGGAGAAAGAAAAACCAAAAGTATGTAATTCTCTTTATTGAATAGAATAAGATAATTTGAAGATAGATAATTGATTACAAATATTGATAAGTATGACTAGTAACAAATAGTAATAAATAACAAACGGTAAGCTCTTTGATGTACTCATATTTAAGGAAACCCGAACTCCAGGTCTTGGGAACATTACTAAAACTGATAATTCACCAGTTTGGAATAACATGATGACTCTTGAGGATTTAAGGAAAGCATAACTGGAAAGAGAAGACGTAGAGGAGCCTAAAATTAACTCCGATTAATCCTTCCTTCGCCAATTTTCTTTCCGAATAAGAATTGGATTGAAGAAATTCGACTGCTAGTAACTGGTTGAAGCATCAACAACATAATTCTAATAGCATTAGAGATGGGGTATTTCGATCAAATAACCTCGCCACACCGGTAACGGTCAGAAGACCCTGTAAGAGAGAAGGCCTCAGGGTGAAACGAGGTCAAGACAAAAGAGATTTGTCTGAATGGCGCTGTTGTCATGAATCTGTTTTCCGCTTTTTTTCTTCTTCGTCTTCTCTTTGTCTGGACTCTCAACGATCCCATCTGAAAATTCTCGAGGGAATCTTTTAAGATCTTAAGCTACTTTGCGATAAGAGGATGTAAAAGAGAGTGAAGGAGACGTGGCGAGAAGGGAGAGAAGGGAGAGAAGGAATATGCCAGTTACAAACCTTCTTCATAAACAGGAAAGAGGAGTTTTCAAGATCCACATTCTGTTCTATCTTATTTCTCTTCTTTTTTATTTTGAAGTTTTTATACTTTATATATATGAAATATTTATGTTAATGTTGTTACTGTTTCTTTAAATTATTTTTCATTGTGCATTACTTCTCTTGTTTATTTCTTTCCTTATCTCCTTTCCTCACTGGGCTAATTTTTCCAGTTGGAGCCCTTTGGCTTAGAGCATCCTGTTTTTCCAACTAGGGTTGTAGCATAGCTAGTAAGAATATATATATATATATATATATATATATATATATATATATATATATATATATATATATATATATATATATATACAGAGAGAGAGAGAGAGAGAGAGAGAGAGAGAGAGAGAGAGAGAGAGAGAGAGAGAGAGAGAGAGAGAGAGATCATTAGACAATTTTATAAAGAAAAACAGTATATTGCATCGTAAATAGAAAAGCATATACGTAAGGATGCAATCACATTAATACATAGGCTATATGTATCATACTGTGTGTGTGTGTGTGTGTGTGTATATATATATATATATATATATATATATATATATATATATATATATATACATATACATATATTTATTTATTTATTTATTTAATAGCTCCTCTTAGCAAAATATTTCCTTTATTTAGACGAAGCCCACAAGCAAGGTTACCTCACGAAAGAAATGTTGAAAGCACGTCAGGTAATGCGATTAAAACATTTCACATATCATACAGAGGAGTAATTAAAGTCAAATTCTGAATATTGTTAGCTTCCTCAAAGAACTAAAAATGTTTAGCAACTCAACTCGATATATTAAAAGGTCGACTTGAAAATTTTATACCACAAAAATTGGCATGAACAAGTCCGAATTAAGATAGTTATAAATATGCAATAAAAAACAGTCAATGCCTGGCAACATTTATTCCCGGATTTTTACCGTTTAAAAAAGATATATTGACGTTAAGGAGTGATATTACGGTCACCAACCCGTAAAAGATAGGGTAAAATTACGGTCGCCTGTATTTTACTGAAATACGGATGAGAACAGTATACATTTACGAAGAATTTCCGATTAAAATTACAGTTTTTTCTAACTGTAATTTTTGATTAAAATTACTGTTTTTTTCTAACAGTAATTTCCGATTAAAATTACTGTTTTTTCTAACAGTAATTTCCGATTGAAATTACTTTTTTTTCGAACAGTAATTTCCGATTAAAATTACTTTATTCTAACAGTAATTTCCAATTAAAATTAGATTAAAATGACTGTTTTTTCTAACAGTAATTTCCGATTAAAATGACTGTTTTTTCTAACAGTAATTTCAGATTAAAATGACTGTTTTTTCTAACAGTAATTTCAGATTAAAATTACTGTTTTTTTCTAACAGTAATTTCCAATTAAAATTACAGTTTTTTCTAGCAGTGTAGTTAATTTTTCCGTATTTAGTCTTGAATATACCGGGGAAACATTATTATGATATACGTACCTAATCATATACCGTAATCGATGCATTTCGTGAACTTCCTGGTCTCATCATAGAACAAACAAGTTTTGATTAGGTTAGCAAATAGAACAAGTGGTGATATCGGCAGTAGGTATTGTATGGCAAGTAAAGCTATTGAAGCTCACATATCATCTTTCATCAATATTAGGGATCTTCGCATCGTATCAAGGGGGGATGATAGAATAATATTGCTTCATGAAACACGAATAAAAATCTAAAAGCAATAATCCAGTAGAAATTATGTTTTCTCAGCATCATCTTCTAACATGCAATGCGTTCCTTTTATATTTTATCACCATTTTCTTTCAATATGTTGAGTGTACCCTCAAGCAAGAGAACTCTCCCAAGACAGTGGAAGACCATGGTGCAGAGGCTATGGCACTACCCAAGACTAGAGAACAATAGTTTGATTTTGGAGTGTCCTTCACATAGAAGAGCTGCTTACCACAGCTAAAGAATCTCTTCTACCCTAACCAAGAGTAAAGTGGCCACTGAACAATTACAGTGCAGTAGTTAACCACTTGGGCGAAGAAGAATTGTTTGATAATCTAAATGTTTTCAGGTGTACGAGGACAGAGGAGAATCTGTAAATAAAATAGGCCAGACTATTCGGTATATGTGTAGGCAAAGGGAAAGTGAACCTTAACCAAAGAGAAAGATCCAATTAGGACTGTCTGGACAGTCAAAGGACCCACTAACTCTCTAGCGGTAGTATCTCAATGGGTGGCTGGTGCCCTGGTCCAACCTACCTATAAGTAATAGGATTAAGAGAGAAGGATACGCAGAGCACATGGTGGAGAAGGATGATAGAAATTAATATCTAAACACAAATGAAAGGGTCTTATTCCAGGGAATTTTTTTCCTACCCTTTTCATGGAAGGTTGCAAACTATCCCTGATTTCAATGCATGTTTTTACTCAACCTTTATTTTGGGAGGGTTTCGATCCATTACCTTTTCAATAGAATTTTGCAGGCTTACTATTTCTAGTCAAAATTTAAACTGATACCCTTTAAAGAAGAGACTCTTTAGCTATGGTAAGCAGCTATTCTAGGAGAAGGACACTCCAAAATCAAACCATTGTTCTCTAGTCTTAGGTAGTGCCATAGCCTCTGTACCATGGTCTTCCACTGTCTTGGGTTAGAGTTCTCTTGCTTGAGGGTACACTCAGGCACTCTATTCTACCTGATTTCTCCTCATCTTGTTTTGTTAAAGTTTTTATAGTTTATATAGGAAATATTTATTTTAATGGTATTACATTTCTTAAAATAGTTTATTTTCCATTGTTTCCTTTCCTCACTGGGCTATTTTCCCTGTTGAGGCCCCTGGACTTATAGCATTCTGCTTTTCCAACTAGGGTTGTACCCTAGCAAGTAATAATAATAATAATAATAATAATAATAATATAAGGGATGTTTTCAACTCTGCAGCTTTCTTCCTAGAAAAGTTTCGGAGCAAGCTGTTTCCGATGTATATTTTCAACCATGAGAAGACTTGTGTTAAATGGCTGATAGGAAATAGTTACCCCATATAGAAATGGGTAATAACTGAAGACGAGTAATTAGATTTGATGGCAAATCTTTAAAATAATAATTCCCTTCTGTATACACCAAACCTTTTCTCAGACCATTTGATAGTCAATAACTACGATCATACACAGAATGTTAAATTTTCTTTTTCTAATAATTTTTTGAAATTTGGTAACACATTTGGTTTCGTATATTGTCACCAAGAAATGGGGAGATCATTTGGTGGCAACAGATTGTTGTACCTTCATCGGTACGAACCAAGAGCTTTGGGATGTCTTTTATGTATATAGATACTGGAATTCATCCAAATCCCTTGCCTAAGATTTTACAATATTTGAAGAATGGCTGAACGAATTAACCCTTTTACCCCCAAGGTAAGGTTAAATTTCGAGCACATTTTGCTATATATTTTTTTTTTTA
>NC_090763.1:47051843-47074343 GCF_036898095.1 Palaemon carinicauda
AGTTCCGATTATGTGCATTGTCCAAGTTAAAAAAATCGTTATTAGAGTGTTATTTCATATGGTTTTGTACTAAACTATTATTATTATATTTATTTGTGGTCTAATGATTGAGACCAGTCTATCCACGTCTATATCCATCTGACCCTCAGTATGTATTACTGACTTTTTTCCTTGCAGCTCTCGATACAATGTTCTTTTTGCTCACAACTCACCATAAAAGGTTCTTGTTTTGCACAGAACTTGCCATATTTTTTTCTCACGATTCTTCAACCAAGATTCCTTTTTTTACTCACAATTCCCCAACAAAGGTTTTTTTTTTTTTTTTTTTTTTGCTCGCAACTCCTAGGTTTTTTTTTATTTCTTTTTTTTTTTTTTTTGCTCGCAACTCCAACTAAGGCTTCTTTCTTTTTTTTTTTTTTACTCACAACTTAACATACAAGGTTTCTTTTTTTCTTCAACTCAACAAACAAGGTTCCTTTTGGCTCAAAACTCGCCATATAAGGTTATTTGTTTTGCTCACAACAATCCCTACATGGTTCCTCTTTTGCTCATAGCTCTCCATACAAGGTTCCTCTTTTTGCTCTTAACTCTCCATACAAGGTTCCTCTATTTGCTCTTAACTCTCCATACAAGGTTCCTCTTTTTGCTCTTAACTCTCCATACAAGGTTCCTCTTTTTGCTCACAACTCTCCATACAAAATTCCTCTCTTTGTTCGCAAATCTCCATACAAGGTTCCTTTTTTAGCTTACAACTCTCAATACAAGCATTTTTTTTTCTTTTTGGTTACAACTCTCCATACAAGGTTCTCTCTTTGCTTTCAACTCTCCATACAAGGTTCCTCTCTTTGCTCACAACTCTCCATACAAGGATCCTCTTTTTGCTCAAAACTTCATACAAGGTTCCTCTTTTTGCTCATAACTCTCCATACAAGTTTCCTCTTTTTTCTCACAACTCTCTAAACAAGGTTCCTCTTTATGCTCACAACTCTCAAAACAAGGTTCCTCTTTTTGCTCATAACTCTCCATACAAGTTTCCTCTTTTTGCTCACAACTCTCCAAACAAGGTTCCTCTTTTTGCTCATAACTCTCCAAACAAGGTTCCTCTTTTTGCTCATAACTCTCCAAACAAGGTTCCTCTTTTTGCTCATAACTCTCCAAACAAGGTTCCTCTTTTTGCTCATAACTCTCCATACAAGTTTCCTCTTTTTGCTCACAACTCTCCAAACAAGGTTCCTCTTTTTGCTCATAACTCTCCAAACAAGGTTCCTCTTTTTGCTCATAACTCTCCAAACAAGGTTCCTCTTTTTGCTCATAACTCTCCATACAAGTTTCCTCTTTTTGCTCACAACTCTCCAAACAAGGTTCCTCTTTTTGCTCACAACTCTCCAAACAAGGTTCCTCTTTTTGCTCATAACTCTCCAAACAAGGTTCCTCTTTTTGCTCATAACTCTCCATACAAGTTTCCTCTTTTTGCTCACAACTCTCCAAACAAGGTTCCTCTTTTTGCTCATAACTCTTCAAACAAGCTTCCTCCTTTTGCTCATAACTCTCCTTACAAGTTTCCTCATTTTGCGCACAACTCTCCAAACAAGGTTCCTCTTTAGCTCACAGGTCTCCTTACCAAGTTCCTATTCCTCTCATTTTTCTATACCAGGTTTCTTTCCTCCCCATAGCTATCTATGCGGTTATTTTTTTCCTCCCAGGTCTCCGTACAAGATTTATTTCGTATCATAGCTCTCGCATCCAGGTTCCTTAATCTTCGTGGCTATCCCGACCATATTCCTTTCTCCTCACAACACTCCCTTTCAGGCTCTTATCTTCACAGCTCTCTCTTACAGGTTCCTTTATCCTTATAGCTCTCCCCGTACAGGTTCCTTTATCTTCACAGCTCTCTTACAGGTTCCTTTATCTTTACATCCCTCACTTATAGGTTCCTTTATCCTCACAGTTCATCCTTACTGGTTCCTTCCTCTGCCTTATAGGTTCCTTTATCCTCACACCTCTCCCTTATAGGTTCCTTTATCCTCACTCCTCTCCCTTACAGATTCCTTTACCCTCACACCTCTCCCTTACAGATTCCTTTACCCTCACACCTCTCCCTTACAAGTTCCTTTATCCTCACACCTCTCCCTTACAGGTTCATTTATCCTCACACCTCTCCCTTACAAGTTCATTTATCCTCACACATCTCCCTTACAAGTTCATTTATCCTCACACCTCTCCCTTACAAGTTCCTTTATCTTCACGGCTCTCCCTTACAAGTTCCTTTATCTTCACGGCTCTTCCTTAAAAGTTCCTTTATCCTCATGGCTCTTCCTTAAAAGTTCCTTTATCCTCACCTCTCCCTTACAAGTTACTTTATCCCCACACCTCTCCTTTACATGTTCCTTTATCCTCACACCTCTCCCTTACAAGTTCCTTTATCCTCACACCTCTCCCTTACAAGTTCCTTTATCCCCACACCTCTCCCTTACAAGTTACCTTATCCCCACACCTCTCCTTTACATGTTCCTTTATCCTCACACCTATCCCTTACAAGTTACTTTATCCTCATGGCTCTCCCTTACAAGTTCCTTTATCCTCACACCTCTCCCTTACAGATTCATTTATCCTCACACCTCTCCCTTACAGATTCATTTATCCTCACACTTCTCCCTTACAGGTTCCTTTATCCTCATGGCTCTCCCTTACAGGTTCATTTATCCTCATGGCTCTCCCTTACAGGTTCATTTATCCTCATGGCTCTCCCTTACAGGTTCCTTTATCCTCATGGCTCTCCCTTACAGGTTCCTTTATCCCCACACCTCTCCTTTACAGGTTCCTTTATCCTCACACATCTCCCTTACAGGTTCCTTTATCCTGACACCTCTCCCTTCAAGTTACTTTATCCTCATGGCTCTCCCTTCAAGTTACTTTATCCTCATGGCTCTCCCTTACAAGTTACTTTATCCTCATGGCTCTCCCTTACAGATTCCATTATCCTCACGCCTCTCCCTTACAGATTCCATTATCCTCACGCCTCTCCCTTACAGGTTCCTTTCTTCTCACGCCTCTCCCCTACAGATTCCTTTATCCTCACGCCTCTCCCTTACAAGTTCCTTTATCCTCACGCCTCTCCCTTACAGATTAATTTATCCTCGCACCTCTCCCTTAAAGATTAATTTATCCTCGCACCTCTCCCTTACAAATTCCTTTATCCTCGCACCTCTCCCTTACAAGTTCCTTTATCCTCACACCTCTCCCTTGCAGGTTTCTTTATCCTCACACCTCTCCCTTACAACTTCCTATATCCTCACACCTCTCCTTTACAGTTTCCTATATCCTCACAATTTTCCCATACAGTACAGGATCATTTATCCTTGTATTTCTTCTTAACCAGATTATTTATTTTTGTAGTTCTCCTTAACGTTTTCATATATCCTCATAGTTCTCCTTACCCGGTTCGTTTATTCTCGCAGTTCTAACCCGGTTCGTTTATTTTCGCAGTTCTAACCCGGTTCGTTTATTTTCGCAGTTCTCCTCACTCTGTTCATTTATCCTCGCAGTTCTCCTTACCCAGTTCATTTATCCTCGCAGTTCTCCTTACCTGGTTTGTTTATCCACGCAGTTCTCCTTACAGGTTCCTTTATCCTCGCACCTCTCCCTTACAGGTTACTTTATTCTCCTTATATAGTTCGTTTATCCTCCCAGCTCCCTTACCCGGTTTGTTTATCCTCGTAGTTCTCCTTACCTGGTTTGTTTATCCTCGTAGTTCTCCTTACCTGGCTTGTTTATCCTCGTAGTTCTCCTTACCTGGTTTCTTTATCCTTACACTTCTCCCTTACAGGCTCCTTTATCCTCGCACCTCTTCCTTACAGGTTCCTTTATCCTCACAACTCGACCTCAAAGGTTTCTTTTTCCTCTCATCTCTTCCTTACAGGTTCCTATATCCTGGTATATCTCCCTTAAAAGTTCCTTTATCCTCGCACATCTCCATTACAGGTTCCTTTATCCTTACTTCTCTCCCTTACAGGTTTATTTATCCTCACAGCTCTCTTACAGGTTCGTTCCTTTATCCTGACACTTCTCCCTTGCATGTTCTTTTATCCTCACACCTGTCCCTTACAGCTTCCTTTATCCTCACAACTCTCCCTTACAGCTTCCTTCATCCTCCCAGCTTTCCCTCACAGTACAGGCTCATTTATTCTCGCAGTTCTCTTCACCCGGTCCGTTTATCCTCGCAGTTCTCCTTACCTGGTTCCTTTATCCTCGCAGTTCTCCTTACCTGGTTCCTTTATCCTTGCAGTTCTCCTTACCTGGTTCCTTTATCCTTGGAGTTTTCCTTACCCGGTTTGTTTATCCTTGCAGTTCCCCTTGCCCGGTTCCTTTATCCTCACAGGTCTCCCTACCAGGTTTCTTTTTCCTTACAGCTCTCCCCACCAGGGTTTTTTATCCTCACAGCTCTCCCTACCAGGTTTCTTTATCCTCACAACCCAACTTACCCGGTTCCTTCTGTTCCTTTATTCTCACATCTTTCCTTACCAGGTTCCTTTATTCTCACATCTTTCCTTACCAGGTTCCTTTATTCTCACATCTCTCCTTACCAGGTTCCTTTATTCTCACATCTCTCCTTACCAGGTTCCTTTATCCTTACTTGTCCTCCTACCAGGTTCCTTCATCCTCACAGGTCTCCCTACCAGATTCCCTTAACCCTCAAAGATTTCACAGTTTTTTTATCATCTCTGCTCTGCTCACAGCTCTTCCTACTAGTTTCTTTTTGCTGTACCAGGTTTGTTTTTCCTCATCGTATTTCACTACTAAGCTCCTTTATCCTCTGTTTTATATACCATTTTTGTTTCCCCTCCCTACTTTGTTCTGGAATATTTAAATTAATTTAGTTTAGAGCTTGATTATCATTTATAGATATGCAGGGGGAGAGGGCATCCATGTTTTACATCTATCCATCATGGCGTACTTATAAATTATTGTTTTGTAAGGATTTTGTCTATAGTTTAAACTAATTTTAAATTTTATATGAAATTTTTTTAATATTGTCCTTAGAGACTTTATACCCTTAGCCTTGACCCCTAGCTGTTAGTACATCTCATGCATACACTGTAAAAATTATAAAAGGTTCCTATCAGCATATTTTCTGACAAACTGTAGCTGTACACGGTTTAATCATTTACTTTACCTCCGTTCTCACTCCCTTTCTTACCTCATGAAGTCCAACCTCATAACCTTTACTAAATGGTGGGAATGTAGGAGTTCCACCTTGGTGTTGAATAGCCTCCCGGCCCCTTCGTTAAGCCATAATGGCCGAAATTAATCACTTCGCCTATTATGCTAGAGGAGTAGGTCGTAGAAGTGGAGGATTTCTATAGATCTAAAGACACTGAAATGTTAAGTAGCAGTTGGAAGGGCAGTAAGTAAGAGCGATTTCAGCATGGAAGAAATTGAGATATTGACAGACTTTTTGGCAAATACAAATGTTCAAATCGTAGAGAAACCCGAGACTAGTGGATAGTTAAAGTCTATACTTCTCTATAGAAGTATGCAGGAGAATCTTGGGCAATGACAAGGAAAATAAAGAGCTGAAAAGAGGTTGTCTTAGAATGTTGTGATGAAAGGATGGAGTATAAAGTGTTTGAAAGTGTTGGAAAGATCAGGTATCCAGAAGCTGGGAAAAAAGGCTGATGACTCACATGCTGACTGTTTGTAACGGCGAGTAGGAAATGCTGATGGTATGAACATGCAGGGCGAGGGCTATTTAGGAAGACTTTTGAAAAGTGGGGGAAAAAATAGATGAAGACCCAGACGTAACGAGACAATTCTGGGTTTTATTACTGTTTACTTTTTTTTTTTCGTCAGTCTTCAGAAACTGGTGGTTTATAGCGTGGGAATCAGAGTTGCATCCAGCTTCCTTAGGAGGCCAACAATTTCATCACTATATGTACTGTTTTATTGTCATCATCATCGACACTTATTTCATGAGCTGTTTTGTAAAATCATTTTCTATTTACAATTTTACCCTTTACAGTCCACGAGAAGGAGAACAGGGTCCACCGTGCTTGCGGATGGGAGGAGAACGTTGAAGATGGCAAAGATTGTTACTACAAGAGCGGTTACAATACGCGCAGCTGGGTCTGCGCATGCAAAACGGACGGCTGCAACGGAGCTTCCCTCCCCTCTGTTGGCTTCGCTGTCTTACTTCCGGTCATCATCGCCGCTATCCTAAGGATGGATGTTGTTTACTAAATTGTGTCATCTATCAAAATATTTTGTCCTGAACCCCCCTACCTCTATCCCTCCCGCCACTCACCTCCCCACCCCCCTGCTTAGGATATTGATATGTAAAGCATCACCCCACCCCTCCTCTGCCCCATGATAGTCGTTTTCTTCTTATCCTATTCTTCTTCTTCTTCTTCTTCTTCTACAGAACACCGACGAAGGAACCGCGAGAGAGATTCAAGTTTGACTTTAAAGTGGCGTTGTTATTCGGCGGTTTGACAAGCGGGACCTCAGTAATTCAAGGAATTTAGTTTGGGTTTATTCTAGACTATGGTAGAAAGGGAAAGGGTTTTTTTAATCTCGCCATACGAAAGTTGAAGATCCATGTCTTTTCATTAGTTTTTTCCTCCCGTAAATTTAATTGTGGTGTATTCTGTTTATTGAATCCCGCGTATATTCTTTGTTTAGAGCCAAATTCTTTGAGCCGTATTCTTTGCTGTACTGAGGCAGCTTAATGAGACATTACCAAATTGACTTCTCGAATGCCGATCTATGTATTAGTCGATATAACAATCTTGCAAAATTATTGTACCACCTTTTGTATGCCTATCCGTTTATTGAAGAACATAAGTTTTGATGATTTTAATATTCGGGATACTGCGCTAAAAATTACATTTAAAACTTTAAATATACATCTCATATTTTTCCACTAAACGAAATTTAATTTCATTTTTCATTTGATTGACTCGGTTATTAGTGAGAAAATAAATTAATTAAAAATGCGGTGGGTAAATTAAGAGAAACTTGAAAAACACATTTGACCTTACGCATCTTGAATGGATAAGATACGTCTCTCTCTCTCTCTCTCTCTCTCTCTCTCTCTCTCTCTCTCTCTCTCTCTCTCTCTCTCTCTCTCTGGCCCCAAGATGTTGGTGATAATTGACATTCCCATTTTCTTCATTTGAGATAAAACTGACCAATATTGTTTGAAAGGCCCAAAAAAATCGTCGGCCATATTGCTACTCTGTTCTATGGATATTTCAAAGATAAAATTCTTTGCCCTTGACTTTAAACACTCGAAGATTCTTTGTAAAAATATGAGCAAATCTTTATTTCTCCATCTTGTAGAATTAAATCCAAGATACGAATTGCAGTATAGCTGGCGAAGAATAAGAGCTTTCCCCCATGGTTTGTGTGTATGAATGTTGTGTGTGTATATTTTTTTTTCTTTGCCCCCTTCAGAGACCACAATAAAAATGAAATTTTCCGATCTCAGATCGGGAACTAAGACAAAGCAGTTTGAAATTAAGTTTTTGGAATTTTAGAATATATAAAAAGTGTTTCTATCTTCTATACACATACGGGTATATGCATATACTGTGTACCTGCATCAGAGTATGTATGTACATGTATGTATATACGCATGTATATTACTTTAAAAAGTGAATGATTCGAATTAAGGGTTGAAAGGAAAATATACGCGAGTATTTGAGAAGGCAGCCTTTTTAAAAAAAAAAAAGTGCAGTAGTGTGTAGGCTGTATAATTGTTGATTGTTATGCGAACTAAAACGAGTAGAAACTTGTGCAGTTGTTAGTTACAGTGAAAGTCTCTGTTTCAAGTTACGCTCGCTGTTAGTTTTTCACATTTTGATTTTTCAGTGGAGCATTTTTTTTCGTTTCTAACAAAAAGCTTAGGGAACGCCATGTGAATTATATAGTATGTATACTCTCATCGCTCTTGACCTGCCCTAACAGATTCCTTAAAGATTGATAATTACTTTCGATATTACATCTTATCAAAAAAAAAAAAATCACTACAGTACAGTATAAATATACTAACCCACCAAGTACTGCATTGCTGTAAACATATGCCCGGACGTTAGTTTATTATAGCATTTGTAAAGGTTGCCATTTGTTCCAGAAAAAAAAAATCACTTTAAAAGTCTTCAGAAAAAATAAAGTTCAAAGTGAACATTTTGTAAGTTAAAATTTTTAAGTCTGATAATTACAGTATTATTAGAAATGTCTTATTGCTTGGGAGTTATCAAGAAATAATGTACTAACCTTCGTGTTCATATAATGTAATTTTCGTGAATGGGGCAAATAGTGAAAAATACAAGTGTGGCAGAATTCTTTATTTGAATTGTCAGTTTATATAGGCCGTAAGTGTATATAATTTACATATATATACGTATATATATGGATGTACGTGTATGTATATTAGATGCATAGTAGTTCCTGTGCGAGCGATATTCTGTTAAAAAACAAGTAGTTAGTCTTGGGTCATCAAAATAATTTGAATATACAGGTAGGAAAAATGTCTAGGATAAAGTTATGTCATCTGCTATTAGAGTTATGTACATTTCTTTAAGCCACGCACAAAATCTAGGAAAAAGAATTCTTTTGGATTATGCAAAGAACAGCGAAGGAATCTGTTATTCTTTGTTATATATAGTGTATAAAACGAACATTAAATACCGAAGGACTTCAATTAAATTATCAAAGCTAATTACTAATCAGTCGTTGTTTACAACTATAAGAAGATCGCTTAAGTCATGAAGAGATTTTTAAAATTCATTTTAGTATATTTCTAAATTTTTTTTTTAAATTGGTCTCAAAGGTATCTTAACTTTTTAAAGGATTAAAACCGGCCTATGACATCACCATATTAAACTTTGAAGAATAAATTACTTCTGACTCCGTCTTGCGATTTGCGTCCTCCTGAATAACAGGAAATAAAATTCCCAGTAACTATATTAAATAAAAAGAAAAAAAAGCTTCCTTTAAAGAAAAAAGTTTCTTTCCACCTTCCCACCAATAATGCTACGGTCTTATATTCGGAATATATCGTGGATATCCTCTAATAAAAATCCACTATTTTCATGGTGGACTATTTGTGTCGTGCTGTGAAATAAGAGCTCGGCGTTACAAAGGTTTTTTTTATGGTTCGATATGAGGGTGGCTGGTAGGATTACCAGGAGAAACGTTGGCTAGCTTCCAAAGTCGTGTAGCGCACAAGCATCATGAGAAGCCAACAGAATAAAAAACGAAAGAGGGAAGCTTTGGAAATCGCTCCGGATGACTCCTTGGTCACCAAGACTTTGACTAAAGCCCTGTCCACACGATCGAGAATGCCCGACGGGCAAACAGTGATACCGGACCACAATAGTTAATAAGAATGAGGATTAATGACGTCAGAAGTGGGAAAACCACAGACAGGGATCTGGCATCATACAGTATTGCCAGACCCCTGCCCTTAATTTTCCAGCTTCTGACGTCATTAACCCTCATTTTCACTATTGTGGTCTGGTATCACTGTTTGCCCGTCGGGCATGCTCGATCGTGTGGACAGGGCTAAAGACTGCGTGTAGGTTGTAAATAATATTTAACTAGTCTTGAATGAGAATTATCTTGCACCAAATTATTTTGTAGTTGTCGCATCAATAAATTGTGTACATGCTTATTATTATTTTTTTTAATTCAGTAAAGGAAGCTTTTTCGAAGACAGGAAGAAGTCACACTATGGGTATATCACAATTCAACGACTACAATAGTTGTAATCCGCTCAGTTAGCTCCGCCCAAAACGAGTATATAAACCAACCAATAGCAGAAGGGCAGAAGGGGCAGCAGCTATGTACATTCTCCCTCCCAATGCCTGCAAGCATCTTAGAAGATTGGGGTATTCATGTATCTGTGGAAATGCAAGCTGAAAGGAAATCACCATGCTTGATTTGTTTTTGATATATAAAAAATATATATATATAAATATAGCTGTTTGTTCTGTGTTTAATGTAGCATGAAAGTGTTTTGGAAGTCAAAGAAGTAGAGTTTCATCTACTTCGTTAGTAGTATTTTATGAATTCTTTCATATTTAATCAACGAAAGGAACGATGTAATAAACCTCAAAAAGTGACGTAGAACGAGGAATTTCCCAAAGCACGGCACTGCAGCAAAGCGAGTTGGTTTCATTTCACGAAATGCTTGAGCAGTTAATAGCAACAGACTTGGCTGCTTCGGGTTTGCTGACGAAAATGTAAGGCGACTGTGGGATATTGCACAATTCCCTGTGAAAATGTTAAAATATAGGTCTCGATACTATGAACATGATAAAATTACCAATGTATTTGTGCTTATGGGAATATTTGAACGTAGTTGAAATAAAAATATGCATCTATATTCTGGTAGACTTCACACGTTGGGCACATATTTCAACCAACGATTGACAATTTCAAACGTTAGTTCAGAACTTTGGACGTTATTAAATTTTGAAAGAACGCTATTTTTGAAATTTTCGCCTCGCACAAAGTTTACATTGCCAGTACTGTTAATTGTACCTGTACATAATAAAATTAAGCTGGGCTGTGCTACTCCATACACTTATGTCAGCAAACCCCAGCAGCAACCTACGTAAGTTACAAATGCAAGTATATGTACAGTGCCCTGTGCTTGTGTAATTATTATTCTATCTTAACCTCCTCTGTAACCACGAAGAATATTATTTTTCCAGATATGCATTTACTGTATCTCAGCTGGATCCCAAATATGGCATTCCCCGGGACAAACTTCTTTCATATTGTGGATTTTGTTTGACCCGTGATTTGTCAAGTTGGGTATGGCGAAAGTGATTATACAGAAGATATATTCGTCGCTCACTACAGACTAATAATATTAACCTTGTTGAAGTATAAGAAAAGCTATTTTATATCTGAAAATATTTTCTTAAGCAGAGAATAAATGATAAAAATAAAAAGATAATTTTCGAGTAAGAACGTCATCATTTGAAAGAAGTTTAAAAAGAAAACGATATTCTATTAAATAAAGAATTTCAGACCTTTTTTTTTTCAAACAGTTTTATTTACTTCCATGTAAATAAATGCCATTTAAGTTTAAAAGACTTTTTATTTCACTCCTTGTAGGAATAAGATTAACAATCATCTAGAAGTTTCCAAAATTTATACAATGTGATTTTGATAACTGGTTGGGTGGTGATAAAAAAAATCGTGGAATTTGACCTATATTCCCCAGCACATCACAAAGTTGGAATTGAGAGAGCAATTCAAGGTAATAGTGAGAGGCTGGATAGCACAAATGAAAGTAAGAGTGCTCAGGTATGGTCTGATTATAAGAACTTCCCTCCCAATGGTGATGGTATAGTTACGGTTATTTTTTAGCAAACTAAGCTTTGGGGGAAAGCTGGATTATTAGAAAGAACACTACATTCAGACTGCAGCTTAAGAACGGGCACGAACCCACAATTGAAAGCTAGTGGTCACAGGATTGACGTTCCCTACTAGTGTCTAATAGGAACTTTTAGCAAATAATATCTCAATTAAAGACTGCTATCGGGTGTAAACCTACATGGCGTAAACCTTCATGGCGCAACCTCGCAGTATTTTGACTATGGGTGATAGCATTATCCTGTAGTGAATTGGCTGTCAGAACAAATTAACCCATTTGGAAAATAATTCTAAGGGGATAAAAGTAAATGAAGTTTACAATTGTTCTAGAAATGTACATTATATTGCACTTATTTTGGCCACATAAAAAAATAAATAGGGAGATGAAATACCTACAGTATTTTCGCACGGGACTGTCGACTCTGCAATTAGGTTTATTACCGGCAGTTTGGGTTACAGTTTGTCTGACCAGAGACGTTTTTTACACCTGCAACATCTGATTAATTATATTGCACTTATTTTGGCCAAATAAAAGAATACTCGGGAGATGAAACACCTACAGTATTTTCGCACGGGACTGTTGACTCTGCAATTAGGTTTATTACCGGCAGTTTGAGGTACTGTTTGTCTAACCCGATTAGTTTTTTACACCTGCAACATCTGATTGAGTACTTAGCGGGATTTAATTTAATAACTTTACCTTCTACTTAACGGTTGACGAGATCAACGATGGCTTGACGTTACAAATATCTGACCAGATCTGCAGCAACCTAGTTGAAGTCTTGCTGGGCGTTTCGTGTGAAAACTTCAATAGTTTGAAGAATAGTGGACATCACCGTGTCTTCCTGCACATACGATCTAGCACCAGCAGCTACTCTTCCTGCTAACCTGTAACGAGAAATAAAATTAGTCAAGAATTGAAACCATCATCAGTTGCATTGCAACTCTACACAATCTATATATTAACAATGAATTTTCAGTTTAATTTGAGGTCTTTTGACGGTGACAAAGAAAACGTACAAGCTGACATCTTATCTAAAGCCTTCGATTAATATTAATCGTATCATGTTTATACTCTGATAGAGACTGCCAATTCAAGAATATGTTGAATATTTTTTAATATACCTTAACGAAGTTTATTAATTTAGCCATATACTGAATTTTATAAGCCACTGTTTAAACCTCCAGTTGTATGTTGTCTTGACAAATTTATATATATAAAAAAAAAACTTCGTTGTATTATTATTGTAGATTCCCTGGTCCTTCCGGCCAGACAGTATCTTGAAACCTTCTATTATTTAAGAGAAATATCCTTTTTAATCAGAAATAATCATGTCAAAATGGTTAGTACCTATTCATCTGGCATAATTCTTAGTATAATGGATATATATCTTGTAGTACTGTCTCCGTCTAGGTTATAACGAATAAATTGAATTGTTAGATAATAGACTGGAAAAGTTACTCAGATCCAGAATACAATTTAGGAATAAAATCATTTAAATTAACTGGAGGTCATAATTATAGATTTTAAAATCATAATGACTTAAAATTGCGAGAAAATTAAAATAAAAACAACGATAATTTCAACTTAATACACCATTGCACTTGTTATTTCCTCCACATCTTTGCTTCAGCATGAAGTTCTCGAATCTGTTTTAATAATCATCAATTTTCTTCATCATTATAAATATAAATTTCATTACCTTTCAAAATTTCAATGTGGAGAAAGCATCCTATCAGTTCGTCAACAGTACCATTAAAGTTAGCAACACATCGGTTCGTCAGCGGTACCACTAAAATCAGCAACCTATCTGTTCGTCAGCGGTACCACCAAAGTCAGCAACCTATCGGTTCGTCAGCAGTACCACTAATGTCACCAACCTTTCGGTTCGTCAGCGGTACCACTAAAGTCACCAACCTATCGGTTCGTCAGCGGTACCACTAAAGTCAGCAACCTATTGGATCGTCAGCGGTACCACTAAAGTCAGCAACCTATCTGTTCGTCAGTGGTACCACTAAAGTCAGCAACCTATCGGTTCGTCAGCAGTACCACTAAAGCAGTGGTCCCCAACCTGTGGTACGCATACCACTAGTGGTACGCGAGGGCCTTCCAGGTGGTACGCGAACACTTTCGGGGTCGTGAACGATTTTTAGTTATATTTTACTTCACAAAGATGTGTACTGCCTAACACAAGATAATCTGTTCCCCAGCTACTGATTTTCCCCTCGACCTGGGAGTGCGAGCAGGGGTTCTCAGCCTTCATGGCCATCAAGTCGAAGAGCCAAAACAGTCTTGCTGTGCCCGGGCATGATTTCCGATGTGCTGTGAGCAAAGTCATGCCCTGCATTGACCAGCTGGTGGAGAAGAAGCAGATACAGCCCTCTCATTGAGTTGTTGTTTTCTTAGTTAATTTGCGTGTTCTATTTTTACAATTATAGAAATAAAGTGGTATCTGATCGAATTTAGTTTCTCTGGAACCAGGTGGTACGCGGCGACTGTATGGGACCTCCAAGTGGTACTCGATCACAAAAAGGTTGGGAATCACTGCACTAAAGTCACCAACCTATCGGATTCGTCAAGGGTACCACTAAAGTCAGCAACCTATCGGTTCGTCAGCGGTACCACTAAAGTCAGCAACCTATCGGTTCGTCAGCGGTACCACTAAAATCAGCGGTACCACTAAAGTCAGCAACCTATCGGTTCGTCAGCAGTACCACTAAAATCAGCGGTACCACTAAAGTCAGCAACCTATCGGTTCGTCAGCAGTACCACTAAAGTCAGCAACCTACCGGTTCGTCAGCGGTACCACTAAAGTCAGCAACCTACCGGTTCGTCAGCGGTACCATTGCTAAAAAAGTTCTCCATTTTTTTTACTTTAAAAAACGAAAGAAAGAAAGTAAGAAATATTCACCTACATCAGCCCGAGCTTGGCTGCTGTAGCAATAACGGCGTCTTGAATATTTGGGAAAAATATCGTGAGGAATCCACCGCCCATAACGAACGCTGTCACCAAAGACGGTACTGACGATGACAGTCTCTGAAATAGTTGGAGTAAAGCTAATTCTCGTAGTGTACATCAATCTATACTCAATTTTTTTCAACGAGGCGCATTTGCACCGACTCACAGCGGTGCCCTTTTATCTCGGAAATGTTTCCTGCTATCTGATTGGTTTGAATTATCTTGTCCAACAAATCAGCCATCAGGAAACTTTAACGAACTAAAAGGGCACCCCTGCGAGTTGGTGCAAATCTGTCTCACAAAAAAGAATTGACTATAGACATTTATATGCGTGTAAAATATACTTCGGATGAAATATATCAAATATATGTGATCATAGATTTTCATTAAGGATATATCTTGTTGATTAAAGGACACTTCATAAAAAGGATAAACCACATGTGTCCAGTATGCATGCTATGAAAGATTAGCTTTTGGCAAGCTTCGAAGCTAGTGTAATTTCCTCAGTTAAGGTTGGGATTTACAATTTCAATCATCTTTAAAATACAGTCGTGGTTACTTAAGAAGCTACATTATAGGAAAAGTATAACGCACAAAGAACATTTGTGCTAGAGGACCCTCAAGATATATCCTTTAAATAATCCTGACATGCACGCAAAGGATGAATAAAATCACACAAGGTGTAAAAAATATAAAGTAATAACACTCTCAAAACACTGGTTGATTTAGCATAGATTTCCCAGCTATTTCTCTATCAGTGTCACTCAAAAACTATTAATGGCCTTTAATGCTGAAACTTTTTAAACTTCATTCTGAAGACCTATTTATTAAGGAAATGACGTCATCTACACCTAACCAAGTCAAATTATTGAGGAAATAGGGCCTGTCTACCTTCCGTATTTTAGATGAAATACGTCATAAAATTATTCCTCAAAGAAATGTTCCGTGTCTACCTTAGTATAAAAATTCTCAATGTCTACAATATCTTGATGATACGTACCGTGTCTACCTTACCACGTCTAAACCTAATGTATACATTGAGGAATATATGAAGTGTCTACTTAACCAATGATAAAATTACTTTTTCTTGAGGAAATATCTACCTAACCAAGGCTAAATCTATATCTCGAGGAAACATGTGTTCATTCACCTAATGATAAAACTATTGATTTAGGAAATATTTTCAAAATTTTGTGCCTACCTAAGCAAGATTCAACAATTTATTGTGGAAATATGTCATGGCCACTTAACCAAGACTAAACTTATTTCCAGAGGAAATGTCATGTATAGTACTAAACAATCCTAAGCCTATTTCTTGAAGAAATACGTTTCCTCTTTCTAACCAGGTCTAAACCTATTGTAACCAATTTCTAAACATCATAATGTTGTAAGAACTGTACTTTATGTAAAACATTGTAGCTTAGAAACTTTTATCGATCAAAATTCTATGAAGGAATAAGAAATTTTATACTGAACACAATTATCACTCCAAACTACTAGGACATTAAAAAAACTATCTCATGCTATGTAGGCAACATATCAAAATATCTATCTTATATTTTTTATACTACAAATTTAATCTAACGGCCAAGGTAAAAGAAAGTGATAACATTCTATAAAATCTAACAGTATCATAGCAAAAGCTTTTAAAATCCGATTTTAAGTAACACATTCAGGATATTAATACCTACAGTACATAAGTTTTACACAATCATTTAGTACCTGAATTTTGCACCCGCTCTTCTCTAATTACTAACTTTTTAGACCCACAGTTATCATGAAAGTTAACTTGAAGCCATCACAGGAATCTGGTTCTCGGGTACAATAGATCTGAAATTCTATCCATGGACATCTGGTCTACAGCTATCTCTAGCTAGGTACTCTATTTTCAGTCATCTAGGACACGAAACTTGACCATAAACTAAGATTTAGTTCTTGTTCCTTGTCTAGTTAGAATTTGCCTTTGACTGCTTTCATACCAAACCTTTGCTTGTTGCTACCACTTTCTAAAATTAAGAATTAGAACCTATAACTGCAAAACTTTCAGCCTTTTGCTACCTACCGAAAATTCGGTTAAAGTACCTGTCCTATTCAAAATTCAGTCAAAGGACCTTCCCTACCCAGGTTTACCTAAAGGACTTCAACCAAGAAAAAAAAAATCCTCTTAAGGATTTCTACTACCCAAAAATTCTGCTAAAGAATCAATCTCTTATTACCCCAAAAAATCAGCTAAAGGAACTCTCCTAAAACTTCAGCCAAAGGACATCTACCTAAATTTCAGCCGAAGAATCTCTTTCTTACCCAAAATAAAAAAACCCAAAGGACCTCTCCTATGTAAAATTAAGTGAAAAAAAAAAAAAATATCACCCAAAACTTAGCATAAGAACGAATGGACCCCTCTCGCCCAAAATTCGGATATTGGACATACACCCAACCTTTAGACCACCATTCAATCTTTACAAAAATTTGGCCAACCCCCTTTCTTTGCCCATTATATGGCCATCAGACTTACTCAACCAAAGATTTGGCTTTCAGGTCTTTTCCAGTCGAAATTAATGACTACTACTCTTCTTTACTCAAGTTTGTTTTACCGAAAGATCCCCTGGACATCATAAACCTTGTCTACAGCATCATTCTCCTTGAAAGGTGGTTCACAGTACTTTTCTATCAGAATATTTATCCCCACATCTCTTTCATACCGGAAATTTAATCCTTTCAGGCCCTTCACATGTAAAGGTTAACCCAAATGTTCTTTACTGCAGGAAAATTTGACCACACAATCCTTTCATGTGTGAAATCCCAATTGACAAGGTTTAGCGCCCATTTGATGCAGGAAGTTGGACCTGTCTTTCCATGGACAAAAACTAAAATTCTTTAATGAGTAAAATTGCACTCTTTCCCTCTTCCATGCCTGAAATTCTATCCTACAGTGTTGCTTCTCCCTACTTCAATTCCACCCTAAACCTAATTTCAAGAGATTCCCTTCTTACTCCGATTTAGCCACTTGCTCCTTCTAGAAAAATCAGTTCCATGCCCCTAGTCTATTTTAAGCGCTCCTATATCTGATTATCTGTAACAGGATATTTAGGTTGCAACTTTCTCTTTAGCATCGCGATAGTCGACCTTTAAAGTTAAAACACTTTCCTTCTATAATTCGATCCTTAAAATGCTGCCTCACTTACATTTCACAATTTTTGTTTGCCAAAAGCAAATCTAAAATCAAACTTATCTTAACTCTGGTCAAAATTATAAACTCCAACATTTTAAAATATATAAAATTCTACGGTTTTGCTTATTTTTTTAACTGTAATAAATCCTTGCTTAATTAAAATTCAACGTAGAAATTAAAACTTTTTAAATGGCCCATAAATCTTTATTTCCAAAAGGAAATCTACACTTTGAATCTTTACTAAAATACTTTTATACAGTTTTTTACCGTCAATTATACGCCAGCACTAGAGATTCAACTTCAAATTAGCACCTGCAAAACCATAATTTACCCGAATGTTAACTGTAATATCTCGGTACACATCTTCAAACTAGTATTTAATATGTCAAATTCAGACTTTCCCTGCAACTGGAAAAGAAATCCACCATGGATTAAACTTCCCAAGTTCTATACAGTTCATTAGCACCTACAAGACCATAATTTACCTGAATTTTATACTGTAATATCTCGGTACACAACATCAAACTAATGTTTAATATGTCAAATTCAGACTTTCCCTGCAACTGGAAAAGAAATCCACCAGGGATTAAACTTCCCAAGTTCTATACAGTTCGTTAGCACCTACAAGACCATAATTTACCTGAATTTTATACTGTAATATTTCGGTACACAACATCAAACTAATGTTTAATATGTCAAATTCAGACTTTCCCTGCAACTGAAAAAGAAATCCACCATGGATTAAACTTCTTAAGTTCTATACAGTTTTAAGTAACACATTTCAACTACAATATTAGCTTACCTGAACTGATCTTCCAAGTGAATCCATTGCAGAAGCACTGGCGTCCATACCATTAGCCAGAATCACAATGCCTTTGCCGGTAATATCAACAAAGCTGGACACCCCACTAACCAACAGCTCTATCACACCTGGCAGATAGGAAAATACCTGCCATGACCGGAAACAATTTATCAGCGTTGTGACATGACTTGAGCCTTTCCTGGAATTGCCAGCATCTTAATGACTACCAATAAAGAGGAATCAAATTTTGAATAAACCAGGAGTAAATATTTAAACAATGGAAATTTTGCTAAATAGAAACTAACAAATTTAGAGCTTTTTTCAAAAAACTTAAATCATATTCACAATATAAATATAATTGTGGAAATTTTGCTAAATAGAAACCAACAAATTTAGAATGATTTTCACAAAACTTAAATCATATTGACAATGTAAATATAATTATACATCACTGAAAACTATAACGATATTTGGATATAAGAGGCATCACCCAGCCTACGTTACTGCTTCTTTTGCTTATTGGTGTATGATGTTCAAAAGTTAAGAGTATATTTTCATATTAATCGCATATGTTTTGTTCTTCATTAGGAGTTGAAGAAATGGATATAGGCTTGGTGATAATCTAGCATTCCAAATAAATCTCGGGGATATGAACTTAGCTTGACTTTGGCAACAAAGCAATGGGTTTAGAGACTCGAAAATGTTATTTTTTTAGCATATACCTGTATTCAACTCTGTTTAGCTAAACAAACACAATATCTCTATCAACTGTATAGATCAATCGGTCTATGATACTATTGCCGACTGTGATATTTGAAGGTACTACCTCAAACCTAAAATCTAAAAACATTTTACTATAAAAATTTTAGCCTTTCACTTTCAAGAAACAGGGAACAGAACTCTCGATTAGAACCGTTATGTATTGAAAGGTCTGAGTAATGATAGTACTGTAATTTACGCCCTGTCTCTTCTGAAAAATTACCTCAAGAGGTGCAATTACCCCTGGACTTCAAACTGACAACAGATTTGAAATAATCTGCTAGGAAATAGAACACCAGGAGCAACAGACTGCCTACAAACAACTGTATATACTGGAATTACTTAGGATATGGCTGAAAAACAGTTTCATTAATACAATCTAGCAATTAATACATAACTACTAAATCTAGTGATCAGTAATCGGATTAATTACAAGATAAACAAAAATCTTCCACAACTAACCAAACTGATTCAGACATGGCAAGGACTGAGCCACTACTAATCTGAATTGTGCTTTTATGGACTAATGGGACATCCAAGTTTCAAGTGTCTCGAAAAGGGAGAGACATTAAGTTTGTTGATATACAAAGGTTACTTGCACTATCAGCCAAGAATCATCCTAAAATATATGATTGCTCCATTTCCTGGTTGTTTTACAAAAGCTATGACAGTGGGCAAGGTAAGTACAGTTGAGTACCAATAGCTGTACTAATTATATTTCATAAATCTTGAAAGTTTGTCAACACAGACTTTGCATATTAACAAGAATGGAAAGTTTTCCTTTGTTCTGAATGGCTAACTATGATAAAACCTTTTCATATCTTCTTGAACTCTATGATACAAGTAAAACGACAATAAGTTGTTGTAATGTCAGATTTCAGGGAGTAGAAATGGACTGATCTAATCAAATTTACTAAACCAAGGCCTCCCCAGACAGTGTAGGGAATTGCTGCTGCTGAGTGCCCTAATCAGTACAAACTAACAGTCAAACCAAGGACATGTTCAATTTATAGGAAGCTAATAACTCAAAAGCCTCATGAAATTTTCATAAAAGTCTGCCCCGCTGGAAAATATTCAGTGTGAATGTTTTTACTGATCTGCTGTTATTTAAGCTATGCCCGATTTAAGATATTCGAAAGATTCAGTTTCTATGGCACAAAATTATGAATTTGGATATCATTTGTATTTTCCTAACTATATAAACCTGAGTCCTTTACATGGGAAAGATAACAGTGAAGCTGGAATACACGGCAGTTAAAATTCTCTAACAAGGTGTAAACAGGTTGTCGGTGGTACTGACTGGGAACGGGGCTTGCTCACTAAATAAGTCACTTTGATTCCAGCCAGACTTTCTAGGGGGTTGGTGATGGCGCAAAAGTATGAGTAAAAGACTCAGGTTTGTATAGTTAGGAAAAATATAAATTAGTGTACTTCCAAATTTGTCATTTGTTCCGACAAATACAAACCTTCGTCCTTTACACAGGAGACATTCTTAGGTGGGAGGAAGTTTATAACCCAACTGGGTGAAAAACTTATCTTGAGATTCCCAAACTCGGTTCTTGTAAATGGTGAAATTCAGGTTACACCTCATACACCAATGTGTGACTATACCACGGCCCGTGGAATAAAGCATACTTAGTAAAAAATGCGAGTATCCCTTGTAGCTTGGAAGTCCTGGGTCACCCTGAGGGTTTGAGGATTCGCTTTAGTACTGGACCTACTCTTCAGGATGCTTTATACAATTTTCCTTTCTCTGAGGCATACTCTCATCATGAAAGGGGAGAGGTGGCTAGGTTGTCGTTTCCTCTCCCTTGCATTCTTCATGTGGTCTGACACTGACCAAGATCTGTCCTGGACCATAGAAGACTATCGGTTAGCACCATTCTTCCTTCGGCTCCGATGAGAGGGAGAGTGAAAGGTAGAGACAAATTCTATTAGCAACAACTGATAATTGTCAACTAGCATTATCTTCCTGGGTGGCAAAAAGCCCCGATGAGTCCTAGGGCAATGGTCGTCTTGAAGAAGTGTTTCTTGCAGCCTTCGGTTGTGTCGACGTCGATTATCGAGCCTTGTATACACGATGTCTAAATCTTGGAATTAAGGTAGGGTGTTTTGGGGAGTGCATGGCTATCTTTGTCCTTTTACGAGAAAGATCCATGATCGAAGGATCTTCCTGACCATAGTCACGAGATGTATGGGTGGACTTAAAAGTCTAGGATCTTGTGCCTCTCTAGCATAAGCACACGTATTGCCTAGACATCTTGTCTAGGCAATACGCGTCTGGGTGATGAGCATCTGGTTGAGGCTTATTTGGCCGAGACTTGTCTGGCTCAGGCTTATCTGGTCAAGACGTGTCTCACTGAGGCACGTTTGGTTGAGTCTCGTCTGTGTTCTTCAGGGAGAGGAGAATCAGTGGTTTACACAAACCTTGCGAGTGTGCTTAGGTGAGTTAAGGTGCTCGGGTGACAAGAGGGATGCTCCTCCGAAAGGTGCAATGGTCAGGAATTCAATGTCTCTGTAATATGATCTAGAGAGCTAGCATGCTCTTAAGAGCTAGGGAATTCATGCAAAGGCACTCTTCCCCAGGGGTGGAGGCCCTCCCATTTTCCTAGGTGAAACAAGTTTCCTCTCTCCAAGACTTGCCATAAGGTTAAAGGGATACTACTCTTACCCGACAGGCCTCTGGAGGAGACCAACGGGGAACGGTCAGATGGCAACATTAGAGAAAGAAGGCAATACTTCTTCGAATTCAAGGATGACCCCAAAGGCAAAGAATCCCTTTTGACTACTTCCTCCTCCTGCCATTTGCTATCAACTGGGAGGGGGACCACTCCTAACATTCAGCACAAGGGTAGGCCTGACTGCAGGAGTGTCACTGCAACAGGGGCACAAGAGGTGAGGCTCTGTCTCCCTGGAATTATTACCCAACACTCCCGAACATTTTCGCAGGCACCCTCACAGAAGAAAAGAAGTCGCTAACACATTGGAAAAAGAAAAAGATCAATTATCTAACATTGCCAAAAACTCCAGCCAGCAAGAATATCTGTCATCACTGAAGGCTGCTCTCAAAGGAACTATTCAGTGAGCAAGCAGGAGCATGTTCACAGGGATGAAAGGCTTGTTCATGTGGAAACGGCAATCTCTGATACGCCTCACAGGTAAGCTGAGGAAAAATTGGCCTACCTGAATTAGTCTACCCAGGTCATCTCTCGAGAGAGGCCATGCTGCTGCTAGGCGAATCATAACTTAAAACCATAAATTGGTTCACCAAACTTTCAGCTGGGAGCCACTGGGATCCACAAGGAACTAGAAGAGTTTGAATACCCAGGTCTACATGGCTGAGGCCTATGAAGCACAAATGAATGAATTTGAGGTTTTCTGGCATCCTGAGATCGAAGTCATTGACGCCTCTATCGTTTATT
>NC_090763.1:47079343-47109343 GCF_036898095.1 Palaemon carinicauda
ATTCACCGGAACACTCATATATTGAGCCTGGGTTGGAGAACATTCTGGGTATCAGAGCTCCATAGGAGTATGTCTATATGCCTGTGTTTCAGACCCATTCTTATTAGTAGAGCTCTTACCCTGAAACCAGCTATGGTCCAAGGGAGAAAACTCAAAGATTATCAAACAAAATTACCTTGTCTCTAATTAAAGTGAAGAGCATACTTCCTCACGGGTGCGAGAGTATGCAGGAATAATTTCCAATATTTCTGTTTGTGTTAATGTAAAAATAATTTTGCGCAACCACGATTGCAAGAATCCATACTCGTCCAAGTGACTACTCTATCCTGGCCACTTGGGCTCCCTAGTGCCTTTTTTGTTATCTGTCGATTGTAGACTAGTTGTGAGCTTAATAGCTACCAAGGCACAGCATGCTCAAGTCTCCATGTGCTGACATATCAAGGAGTGCACAGCACTGTGAGAAAACCCGAAGTTCAGTCTTGAGCTCGTTAGTAACAAGAAAGATGCATGGGATTTCATAAATAGGTGGGTGTTCAAACTCCCGTACATGAAGACAAACAGAGGAGTGCGCTTGAGCAAAGACATAATCCCATTCAATGGATCTAGTCACCAAGGTGAGTTGGCAAAACACCGAATGCTAGTAATCCTAAGCGATCGCAGGAACAGGCGAAAGACTATGTTTTATGAATGTTCACTAAAGCAAGGTCTTATGAGTACTGGTTGGTGCGCACAGGAGAGCAATTCTCAAAAGAAGCATGTGCTTGCACAGTGCACATTGGCACACTCAACAGGAGCATCTCACTATCCATAAATATATGAAAGACAACCATGTTCATCATCAGAAACATCAAAGGATGTTAATTTATGTCTTTTCATTTAAATGAATGATGCAATGGAAAACTAGGGTCTTCTGCAAGTTCCTTTGAAGTTTGGGCAGAGGGAAGGACATCCTTGTTATGTTACATAGGACGGAAAGTTCATGAAAATAGTCATGTCAGGGCCACAAGATCCCCCCACACAAGAGCAGTACCCACAAAGCAACTAGAGCGCACAGCTAAGTATCTGGAGAACATTAGTATGCATCAACAGCTAAATTCAAAGTACCTACTAAGTGAGTCAGCATTGGGATGGGGCTTTGCAGTTGGCTGCCAATTACTACCAACACCTTGTTATGATTTTAAGAGTTTTTCAACTTCTCTGAAATCATACTCCTATCAAAGGATGAAGGTTTGAATTTGTTAGGAACAATCAAATGTTTTATTGAGCAAAGAGCTTATGGGGGCAATTTAACTTATAAAATTGCCCAACAAAAATAAGTAACTCCAGAGACAGGCAGTTGGAAATATAAATGTCCATGTATTTAATCAGCAGTATTAAGCAACAAATAATAAAACATTACGTGGAAGGACTATTGTAGGGTTACACACTAATCTAACCTTCCCTAATCTAGGATGCCAAATTCTACATGGCTTGAGAGCATTGTCTTTCATCCAACGGGCCCTCACAATCTAACCTGAACTTGAGTGCAATTTACCTTTGTGTGAAATAGCACAATTTTCAAAGTAATTTATATTATTCCTAACTATACAAACAGAAGACTGTCACCCTTCATCCTGACCGACAGTACGTGTGGTTGCTTCAGTACATAACCAAGCAATAGTAACAGGAGCTAGGCCCCGGTACTACGCACCCAGATACCTCAGATCTGGGTTGGTTCTTGCTACCACAACTTTCTATCTCTCCCTTAAGAGAATAAAGTTTGGTTGAGTGCCCAGAAAAAGAGGGAAGATGAGCTGAGCCCTTCATCACAACTGATAGTGCCTTTGCTCGATGTGGAAAAAGGTTCCCAGTTAAGCAAAGCAATAGTGTAAACATTTGTGCCGTGTACGAGAAGCCTTCCAAGTCTGGATTGATTCTCGGTACCACACTGCCTCTCACAAAGGAGCAGGAGGATATCATTCAGTCTCTCACATGACTCCTGACAATCGGTCTTCTTTGACTTATATATCAACTAAGTAACGTTTTAAGAACCCAATGGAGATGAGGCATAGAAGAAATAAGCGCAGGAGCACACAAGCTTCTTGCATGCCTTCTTTGGATTGAGGTTTTGGAAACCCACACAATGCTCTTATTATTATTATTATTATTATTACTATCCAAGCTACAACCCTAATTGGAAAAGCAAGATGCTATAAGCCCAGGGGCTCCAATAGGGAAAAATAGCCCAGTGAGGAAAGGAAATAAGGAAATAAATAACTGAAGAGAACAAATTAACAATAAATCATTCTAAAAAAAAAAAAAAAAAAAAAAAAGTAATGTCAAAAGAGATATATCATATATAAACTATTAACAACGTCAACAACAAAAATGTCATATACTGTATAAACTATAAAAAGACTCATGTCCGTCTGGTCAGCAAAAAAGCATTTGCTCCAACTTTGAACTTTTGAAGTTCTACTGATTCAACAACCCGATTAGGAAGATCATTCCACAACTTGGTAACAGCTGGAATAAAACTTCTAGAGTACTGCGTAGTATTGAGTCTTATGATGGAGAAGGCCTGGCTATTAGAATTAACTGCCTGCCTAGTATTACGAACAGGATAGAATTGTCCAGGGAGATCTGAATGTAAAGGATGGTCAGAGTTATGAAAAATCTTATGCAACATGCATAATGAACTAATTGATCGACGGTGCCAGAGATTAATATCTAGATCAGGAATAAGAAATTTAATAGACCGTAAGTTTCTGTCCAACAAATTAAGATGAGAATCAGCAGCTGAAGACCAGACAGGAGAACAATACTCAAAACAAGGTAGAATAAAAGAATTAAAACACTTCTTCAGAATAGATTGATCACCGAATATCTTAAAAGACTTTCTCAATAAGCCAATTTTTTGTGCAATTGAAGAAGACACAGACCTTATATGTTTCTCAAAAGTAAATTTGCTGTCAAGAATCACGCCTAAAATTTTGAAAGAGTCATACAAATTTAAAGAAACATTATCAATACTGAGATCCGGATGTTGAGGAGCCACCGTCCTTGACCTACTTACAATCATACTTTGAGTTTTGTTAGGATTCAACTTCATACCCCATAATTTGCACCATGCACTAATTTTAGCTAAATCTCTATTAAGGGATTCACCAACCCCAGATCTACATTCAGGGGATGGAATTGATGCAAAGAGAGTAGCATCATCTGCATATGCAACAAGCTTATTTTCTAGGCCAAACCACATGTCATGTGTATATAGTATGAAAAGTAATGGGCCAAGAACACTACCCTGTGGAACACCGGATATCACATTCCTATACTCACTATGGTGCCCATCAACAACAACTCTTTGAGATCTACTACTTAAAAAATCAATAATAATGCTAAGAAACGACCCACCCACTCCCAACTGTTTCAGTTTGAAAACAAGGGCCTCATGATTAACACGGTCAAAGGCAGCACTAAAATCAAGGCCAATCATACGAACTTCCCGACCACAATCAAGGGATTTCTGTACTGCATTGGAGATTGTAAGAAGGGCATCACATGCTCCAAGGCCTTTCCGAAAACCAAATTGCAAACTAGGGAATAGATGATTACCTTCAGCAAACCTATTAAGACGTTTTGCCAGAAGACGTTCAAAAACTTTAGATAATATGGGAGTTATGGAAATTGGAGGCGGTGGTCACAGAACCCTCTTCAAAAGCAGCAGACACCAACAGCCAGGGCCTCTCACTTCAGTACCTTCACTGATGAAGCCGTAGTCAGAAAGACAACAGGGGCAATCTTTCTCTTGCCAATGGAGCACCAGCTATACCAAAAAGACCAGCTTCATGAGATTGTCATTGTCCTTGCATAACCACACGTACCGAGCAAGGATAGTAAAGGGAAGACTGGGAAACTCATTTGCATTTCGTGAGCTGTTTTCCCGCTTTAGTAAGGAGCGTTGGTAACAGATGGCACTTTTATATTGTGTGCTTGTCGTTTGCTACTTGTTTACTTTAGTCTTGATAACAATCAGAGCATTGCAATACCGAATAGCAGATGATGTGTATATTGGCCCTTAAGAATAAACTATCTTTAAATGGCACATTTTTTTTATGACACTTATTGATGCATAGTGAGGGAAGGTTTGAGATTGAATGCATAGATGAGTAAAACTTGCATAACATGCGTACCCTACTTTATCAAAGACCGAGATTATACATTTAAATAGGCTACGACCACTTCGAGAGGCTCTCATCTTACTAATGTAGGTGCCAACACGTATCTCTATAAACAAAAATCACATCAAATGCAAGAAAAATAAGAATCTTTTTTTCTGACCATATCCCTATATGGTGTGAGCAAAAAATGACTTAACAAGCTTCAGACAATACTAGACCACCCACCACTTATCTTCTCCCGACCTCCTAGTTTAGTCTAATGCACAGGTCCGACTTTGGATGCTATTTTAGTTATATTTGCAATATTATTTAATCATTAAATACAAAGCCTAATTTCAACTTTTATTTTGTAAATTTGTGTAAAGTCTTAAAGACTAGTCATTCTAAAGATGACATACGCAATTGGGTATTTAATAACAATACTAAATATTACATATACATATTGAATTTTGTTTAAATCTATCGTCCTGTGTAAAGGAAGAGGGGCCTCTGCTTAAAAAATCAATAAACAAACTACACAAGTATAAACAAGAATATAGCTAGTCTAATGATCTAAACGATCTCATACAAATATATGGAAAATTACAAGATGAATAATATAGACCAATTGTTATAGTCACATTTTAATCCTCCGAAAATCCGAATTCCGTAGTTTTTAAGCAAATTAGTTGGGCCTGTTTGCCAATAGGAGGCGCTGAACAGGCACTGCGAGTACACAAGGTTTTTATAGATGGGCTTTCTGGTCTTCCCTTTACTGTCTTTGCGTAGAGAGGGGATGACGGCACAGTGCACTCAGTCATGGCCCCTGTAAAAAGCACTTTAACCTGCCACACATTTACGGCTTTACTACGAAACTACTACACATCCTTGTTCTTCAATTTATCCAGGTTTACCCATACACAACAGTATGTCTGCAAACTTTAATCATTAAAAACACAAAATTTGAGAGGCAGAAAAGTAAGCTTGTGTGTACACTGCTTGCAACGTTAGTGAAAAGTGTCTAGCAGATTGACAAGTGGGCAGGGCTTACCCACACCCAACAGGCCCCTTAAACTACCTTGAATCTTTTATGTCAGCACCAGCACTTTAGTCCTATTCCTACTATAGGACGATGGTTTGTATTTGTGTAGAACCTAAAGGGAATTTACCCAATAACATACTTAGCTAGGAACTGAAGCCCATAGATCTATGCTGCCCTAGTGTGTCATAAATCTTAAGACAATTAAAAACTGATTTTAACCTAGCTTTATCCAGTCTAAGACAGAAAATTCTAACTAACGATGATATACAGTAGCTTGGAAGTAAATTACATTCTTGCTATCATTTGGGAATGGACGGCATTTAACAACTTAAAATTTTATGAAAAAAAGTTTATGGTGAGGGAAGGCAACATTTAAGAAGCCTTGATGACACCCAAATAAATATTTATGGCAACTGGGTCCAAATATCAAGTAGAGTTCGTGACATGGACGTGTTAGTGATCTGTACATCAGTACTCAAAAATAATGTAAAAATAGCTGGATATCCTCTCAGATATATTGCCTTTGTAAAGAACTATCTGAATCAATATACTGTTAAGTAACATGGGATTAACAGTTATTTCACTGCAACTATTACAATTTACAGAAAGTACAACATGGGATTAACAGTCAACATGGGATTAACAGTGTTATTTCACTGCAACTATTACAATTTACATAGAAAGTACAACCTGAGATACAAAACACAATTGGAAGACAAGATTGATAACTGGTATTGCACCCAGAGAAAGGATGATCCCTGTACTGATTGAACTACCCTACACTGACTGACTATTAGAACTATAATAATTTTTGACTATTAGAACTATAGTAATTTTTACTATTAGAACTATAATAATTTTTGACTATTAGAACTATAGTAATTTTTACTATTAGAACTATAATAATTTTTGACTATTAGAACTATAGTAATTTTTACTATTAGAACTATAATAATTTTAAGATATGGTCAGAAAAACATGAAAGCTAGATGAAAGTATATATCTCATGTAATTGGCGTGAAAATAGTATTTTTTTTTAAAGATTGGTCAGAAAAACAAAATAGCTGGCTGGGAAATAGATGGCTCATGTAATTAGCTTGGAAATAAAGTATTATAATTACATAGGTCTTATATCGCATACATCAAAAAGATCTTTAATCCAAAATGGCCCGTTCCCATGTAATTGGCGTGAAAATGGTAATTTTATTTAAGATATGATCAGAAAAATAAAATAGCTAGCTGGGAAATATATGGCTCATGTAATTGGCTTGAAAATAAAGTATTATAATTACATATCGCATACATCAAAAGGATCTTTGATCCAAAGAGGCCCATTTCGCTTGCAAACAATCATTTTATGCTCTTATGCATCTGGCAAGTAGTTTGAACATCAACCATGTGGGTTTAAGGTCTATAGAATATCCATATATTTTACTTTTATATCAGTAACAACAGGTATATAAACGAAGTGCTTTATAAATATATATTGCCGATAAAGATGAAAATACTAAATAATGAAATAAATAGCATTATCCTCTAGGAAACGTTTGTGCTCTTGTGAAGGCAATTATACTGGAACTGTAGAGGAGAGGAATAGAAAATGGTTGTAGTAAATCCGCAATCGGGAACTTATGCATAAGTAATTGGGAGTTCTTTATTTGCTAAACAAATCCAGCTAATGATTGTGCCATACAAAAAAAAAATGTTCAGTAACCCGCCTCTAAGGTCTCAAAAACAAATAGGCTTCAACAACGAAATAGGGTTCACATTTTAAGTACATCAGCACTCAAGATATTATGCTCAAAACTCCATTAATCACACAGAAATACATGTCAAAATAGCCAATACTAATTTCTTAAAGCGACAAATGGCAGAACAGCTAGAAATTAAAGAATCACATTTACTATTCCCTTACATACTTTGGCCGTCCAGTTCTCATAACGTAATGAGTTGTTGCTCAAATTTCGAAATGAATACACCTACCAAAATTTATTCAAGGCAACCAGTAAATTTCAATCAGTACAGGAGTGGTCTTTGCTTAGGGTGTAACACTTTAACAATCTTGTTCCTTTGACGATGACGACACCTTCAACAACGATGCCCTCAACGACAACTTCGACAAATTCAATGACGACGATAGTTTTGTAATCAATAAAATTTCCATGATTCCACATAAAATTTGGGTTAAATTAAATTAGTTTTTAGAAGGCCAGTGTGAGCCATAACCAGCCCACTTATCATACTAAATAGAGCTTATTACGTTAAATGATACTTTGGCCGTCCAGTTCTGTTAACGTAACGAGTCATTGCTCACATTTCGAAATGAATATGCCTACCAAAATTTATTAAAGGCAACCAATAAATTTTAATCAGTACAGGAGTGTTCTTTGCTCAGGGGGTAACACTTCACCAACCTTGTTCCTTTGACAATGACGACACCTTCAATAAGGATGCCTTCAACGACAAGTTCGACAAATTCGATTGTTTTGTAATCAATAAAATTGCCATGCTTCCACATATAACAGGGGTTAAATCAATTTAGTTTTAGAAGGTCAGTGTGAGCCATACCCTGCCCACCTATAACTAAATAGAACCTATTATGTTAAATGAGTTAAACCACATATAAACCCCCGTCACGTTTAATAAAACTAACAAAATGCGTAATGCACGAAGAAAAAATCCCAACGCAAAATTCTGTCCGTTAAAAACACAAAACCATACAATTACTAACCGTAGCGACGACATTGTCGTCAAAATTCCTTATTTTCGTCTTTTAAATTGTCTTTCAGATGTATATATTTTCTGCACAACTTTACCACGTACTCCACGTTCAACGTCACCAGCACAAATAAAGCATAAACCCACGTATGACGATGCACTGCAAGGATCTTGGAGTGGCCTCACAACTGGTGTGTTTGCTTTTCAGTCATTGGAACTCTAGCCGACAGATGGCACTGGACTCATATGGAAAGAACAGTGTGTTAATAAGAATAAACTTAACCGCAGCAAAACATCAGAATTTTATTTTTTTTTCGTTAGATAGAAATGTTCAGTTTCAAAATAAATTGTATTATTTTAGTAAGAGCTTCAACTTCCTTTAGCTTCGTAACCAATGTCAGAATAGTTGACACCCGATCACCACCTCATCTCACTTCAGGGTTGCTAGGTTGGCCTTTTTCGGACCAAAAAACTCCAAATTTGACCTTTTTTCGTGCTAGATACCTAGATTTGGCCTTTTTGAAATTATTTAGCCTTGAATGCTATGTTTTCGGCATTTTTCTACTATTATGTTGGCCTTTTAAAGCTGCAGTTGATCAGACATTGGCCTTTTCTCATTTGGAAAACCTGGCAACCCTGCTTCAAACAACCAAATGGAAAATTGAAATGTGGTCATCATGAAGCCAAGAAAATAAAACGGTTGATGGAAAATGCACAATTAAGTTAATTCATTATTTAAGGGATAAAATGTCTTTTTCCCTTAAGAAGAATATATACGCTTCGTGCGAGAATAATTTAATAGAAAATCCTCTTCCCCTTTTCCATTATTCATAGAATCAAGTTATATATCTACTGTAGATTCTAGAGCGTTCAAATATGCGGCCCCAAGACTATACAATAAGCTCCCACTAGACAACCGAAAGACTGAATATATCAAGGCTTTTAATAGAAAACTGGAGACTTTCTCGATCTCTAAGTGCTTCGTTAACGTGGATTTACCAGTAAACGAGTAATATACAGTGTGAAAAGCTGATGCCTTAGAATATTTACGATAAAATGAATTACGAAAGGTCCTGAAGACAGTAGGGTTCCCTTATTATTACTACTATTATTATTACTAGCCAAGCTACAACCCTAGCTGGAAAAGCAAAATGCTATAAGCCCAAGGGCTCCAACAGGGAAAAATAGCCCAGTGAGGAAAGGAAACAAGGAAATAAATAAATGATGAGAATAAATTAACACTATATCATTCTAAAAACAGTAACAGCGTCAAAACAGATATGTCCTATATAAACTATTAACAACGTCAAAAACAGATATGTCATATATAAACTATGAAAAGACCCATGTCAGCCTGGTCAACATAAAAACATTTGCAGCCAAGGCCCAGAAAACATCCCTTAAAGTAAAATATAAGAATAAATGGTGCTAGTTTAGTATGTGGCCAACCATTTTTTAGGTTAGGTTAGGTTAGGTCAGGTTAGGTTAGGTCACATACTAAAGCAGATAGAATTTCGTAGACCATAATCGAAAGGTAGGCCACATACTAAACCGGCACCGAATAAATATTGGGGGGAATAAGTTTAGAATGCACACTGACCTCTGCTTAAAAAATGGGCATGTTTTACTTGAGTATTTTTGACAGAGTCTGAGAATCCTTATAGTGGCAAAACATTATAAATCTAATTTTTACTAATTCAAAACCTTCAAATATTGGTTAAAAAGGACACAATCTTCAAAATATCCCTCACAACCATACAGGTAAATGTTATGATTGCTGGCTGTTACAGTGTCTTTTTCCTGGCACTGTCCTTACCTTGGGATCAGACGGGCGTGTTCCTAAAATACCCTTGAGAAATTAGGTACCTACTTGTTAGTTGACTGCTGCTGGTCGTAGTTATGATTGACAGAAAAGAAGAAAAAACACGCCTGTCTCCGTCATCATACTTCTTTGCCATCAAAACAAGAGAACCTCGATGATATAATTCTCACTCTATGGGGATTTAAAAATTCAAAAGATTCTCTCTCTCTCTCTCTCTCTCTCTCTCTCTCTCTCTCTCTCTCTCTCTCTCTCTCTCTCTCGAGAAAGACTTGTCTACGCAAATTCACATAACATATAAACTGTTCTCAAGTAGCACAAGTAATCCTGTAATACTAGTTGGTATCCTGTTCCTAATATTTAATTGAAAATTTTCAAATGGAGACTTGTAAGAGCAGAAGTCGCTATTTTGAGAAAAAAAAACGATAACTTTTGCCAAATGAATAAACTCGGCAAAACAAATTAGCAACAACAATAGAAATAAAATATACTATTTTAATAACGAAATAATGTGCAGTATCAAATCAAGCTAAACTCTTTAATATTCAATTTCCGTTAGCGGCCTTATTAACGTTTGTTGCCCAAGAAAATTTCGCATGAAACTTTAAAGTATTATAAAAAAAAAACTTTCACAATAAGATTGATTCTCTTGGGATATCCTTCTCAATTTTTTTCCTTCGTTGTTTTCGTGTAAAAAAAAAAAAATCTTAAGTTTTTGTTTGTACCAGCCTTTATCTTGAAGCGTATTTCCTTGGGTCAACTAATGTACCATAATAATAAACGTAAGTTGCTGGTTGAACCAGCTGTCGACAGAAGAGATCAATGGAACATCATAGAAGCAATTTTCGTCTTTTCATCGGGAGTTTTTACTTATATTTTACCTTGAAGATGAGAAATTTAAAAAATATTGAAGAGGAGATACCTTAGAATTTTAGTAACCACATGTGCAACTGAATTTAAGTGCAATTTTGTTTGTATGTATGTATGTATAGGGAGTTTTGAAAATTTCTGATTTACATCTGTGTATGTAAAAATATGAATGCATACCTACGTATTCTTTAGCAAATGTGCTGCGTCAAAGGTCAAACCTCTGCTTTCCGTAAGTACCGCTTAGTGTGGTGTCGTGCCAAACGTTCTGTGTTGCAATGTCTATTTATCTTACCAAAATGAACCAGCGAGATGTCAGCAAACAATAACCGCAGTGTAAACACAAACCATCTCTTCAAATCTTTACAATAATTCACCTTCTGATAGCTTTCCGTCAGTAGAACCGCCGTCATACTTTCGAAGCTAACCCTTTCGCATCTACTTACTTTTGTGGGTTTATTTCTCGCCCTCCGTCAAACACTAAAAGTCTGTTCAGGCGGGCCTTGGTGTGTGAAAAAATAATTTCTTTCCAGTTAATATTTTGCTCTGTATCTTATCATTTTTTTCGCTTGCATTTGTATTCAGGCTTAATAGTTTTCAGGTCACTATTATAACACTTTCTAAAAGGATAAGTCTTCAGGTTTTTCTTGAAAGCTGCCACATTTTGTGAAACTAATTCCGTATATCATTTAAAAGTGTCAAAAAACACCTATAGTCAATTTTTTTTTTAGTGAGGCAGATTTGCACCGACCTCCACGGGTGCCCTTTTAGCTCGGAAAAGTTTCCTGATTGCTGATTGGTTGGACAAGATGACTCTAACCAATCAGCGATCAAGAAACTTTTCCGAGCTAAAAGGGCACCGCTGCGAGTCAGTGCAAATCTGCCTCATTAAAAAAAAATTTACTATAGCTGTCATCATCAGATATTTTTTAAATTACGACCCCTTTCTATCGAGAGTTCTACAGTCGATGTTTATGAAAACATATTTCTTCATTATATATATATATATATATATATATATATATATATCTTACAAAGCTGGTCTAGTGTAGAGTAAATACAATAGTGTTTATTCATGATTTTATTTATTTATTTCATTTATGCATTGAAAAAATGATTAGCCAACCCGTAAAATAAGCTCTTCTCATGTAGACGTAAGTATATAATGTAAATAACTCAAGACATTCGTCGTTAATTTCATTGTGTTCTTTATTCAAGTTAGTAAATGTAATTTTACGTTACTTTTAAGAATTAACTTTTTAGTTCACACATTTTGTTATGAAGTCTTACATAATCTGTTTGAGAATGTTATGTGACCATATGAAATATGAACAAGGGCTTATGTAATGTTCTTTTATATTTTTATGAGGTATTGCGTTATGTCTGTGAGAGAATACGCAGTGCACCATGTGCTTTAGAGAATTCGTGAAAAACTTAGTGATAGGATGTTATCTTTTTTTTTTAATTCGGGGAAAGGAATTTTCGTTGTTTAATTTTATGTGATTTGCAGATGTGGAAATACCATTTACTTCCTGGATTTTATTCAAAATATTTTGCACTAATAAAAATGCTGAAAAACTAGTATTTGAAAATGTTTGACCTCAACGTACATTAGATTTATATCTCTCGAGACTCCTTCTCTACTGTGCATATGCGTACGAGTGTGTCCGTATGCATTACCTTCACAGCAAGGTCAACGCATTTATCTTACTCTTGTTAAACTGCCGCGTCATTTATTTGTAGAGACTGATCTATGAGATTCTCTGTGTAACGGAAGACAGACAGACAGAGGCTGAGGAGGAGACAGGAAAGAGGGTCTGATCTGTAACGAAAGACAGACAGACAGAGGCTGAGGAGGAGACAGGAAAGAAGGTCTGCTCTGTACAGGCTGCTGAGTAGCAAAAGCCCTCGGTGCCATAAACTAAAGGTGTAAGAGAAAATCAGAAAGGAAGGGCGGGAAGAAAGAAGGGGAGACGGCAATCGCTGGCCAATTAACTTAATGAGATAGGGAAGAAGCTAATTGACCGCTTCTGGCATCTGCACAGCCCCAGTATTCTTTACCTTTATAAAAACATTTTATAACTGTAGTTCTTCATATCATATATTACCCAATACATTTATCTGATCTTTGTGCAGGTTATCCGTCATTGCATTTAACAGCTATATGGAATAAAAAAGAAAAAGCTGCAGGTGATTTTCATTCATAGGTAGGAAAACATTGTAAGGATATTATACTATTCACAACTTTCTCATCAACATTTCTAAACTGTATTCGTAAGTTGGAAAATACTGGAGGATTATAACTGTCAATGCATGTAAGTCATTTATCACGCCGAGTATTAGGGGAAGATTTTCAGCTTATTTTTCGTCAATGGAAGTTGAGATACAAATGGGAAAAGGTTCGTATTGTTCTCTTTACAAGTGAGCTGTTGTGTATTAAAACACATCGAAGGATATTGTGACATGAAAGGAATAAGGCCTGGGTCTCTGTTGTAACTTTCCTAACATATAAGATTATCTCTCTCTCTCTCTCTCTCTCTCTCTCTCTCTCTCTCTCTCTCTCTCTCTCTCTCTCTCTCTCTCTCTCTCTCTCTACTGGAACAGTTGATTGTCGTTTTTGGGGAATTCACATCGCCCACTGATAACCCTAATCTTTAGGGACCCAAGGATTGTACAACACGTTTGAATGGCTTTAGGATTACTGGATTCGTGCCACCTGAACGATAAAAAATTTGTACATTATCCAGCAAACATTTCCCTTTGCCATCTTCTTGCTGGCCTAGATCGGGGCATTGAAGTACTTCCCCAATTGGTCTTTGTATTACAGAAATAAAGATTGAGTAATTAATCTAAAAATATTTACAAGGAATTTAGATATTTTGAAAGAAAATCTAACTTATATAAAGAATGATTACCGGATTTATAACAATTACGAAAAGACCCTTCAAAGGGGAACTCCGTACGAAATTTTATTTCAAAACAACGTAACTGTTATGTTCTAACAAAGAGGCGAGGTGAATGCAAATAAACTTTATTCGACAGATAATGAACTTATATAGCAGCAGTTGAGAGCAAGAATGTCACAAAAATTTAATCAATCTAAAACGTGAGATGGTAAGCTTAAACTGGTTGTTCTATTATCATTGCAGAGAGAGAGAGAGAGAGAGAGAGAGAGAGAGAGAGAGAGAGAGATAAAAATATGAATACATTGTATGAGCGTGTATGAAACACGTGCGGTACAAGATACATAAATGCTTCGTCCTTTAACAAAAATTCTTCTTTTTCTTCTTTGTCTGCATCTTTTCCCACTTTTATGTGGGGTCGATGTTTTTGGCCAGTGTTCTCCATCTACCTCTGTCCCACACTTCATCACCGGTTAATCTCACAATCTCCACTGGCCATATTGGTTTTGGCTAATTTTTCAGGGCCGGATGCCTTTTCCTGCCGCCAACCCTCCCCATTTACCCGGGCTTGGGACCGGTACCAAGTTGAGGCTGGATTGGCCCCTTCAGTGGCTGGGTTCCTTTTACAGAAATAATTTCCGTAACTTTTCAAAGCAAGAGATAGACTAACATCGACATGCCAAAGTGCTACTTACTGTCACATGAACATAATGTTACGAAAATTCATTTGAAAACGACGACTGGTGAATTTCAACAGTTCTCTCAAACAATTTCAAATTCATATCATCAAACAGAAGGTTCCCGGACTAATTTACTTAAGAGACTAAGAGCTCGTGCTACCATAAGCCCAACTCGGTGTAATAAGATTTGTATACCTAAATTCATGTCTAACAAAATTAACAGACTTCCTAAATTGTGGATTTAAGAGATATGGAATATGAATAATCACGAATGTAACATACTGTGAATTATGCATAGATGTACACTGATGATAAGGGTGCAAGTACACACTCAAGCTAAAGTAGTTCATAAAACCTGAAGGATATTCAAGGAGGAAAATCGTTAGGGGATGGTCAAATACACAAAGATATGAAAGGGAAAGGTAAAACAGTTCGGATGTAGCAGAGAGAGAGAGAGAGAGAGAGAGAGAGAGAGAGAGAGAGAGAGACGATAAGAAGGATACGCCAGAGAAATCAGGAAAAATTATATTACGGGGAAAAAAAAAGATGAGAGGGGGATTTCCCACTAAAGACAAAGGACAAGAGAAGGACGTTATGGGAAGTAACTTAAAAAAGAGAAGAGTAAGTTAATTCTACAAAAACTAATAACAAGGACAGTGGTTTATTAACTTTATCGATCAGTCTAAGAAAGACAAAAAGTGACGCTGTTTTTCAGGCCCTTTAAATTATATCAAATTTCATCCATAGATAAAAAAAAGTTGGTTATGAATAGAAAACTGTAAACAAAAGTTTCCTTTACTATGGAACCCACGTTTTGATGATACTTCTCACAGTGATATAAAATATCTTATCTACCCCCGAGATCTAGAAAATAGGAACAGGGGGAGTAACTCAAGTAGGCCTATGTCCCTCAAATGACATCTTTTTTTTTTTTTTCCTTTTTTTTATAAAATTGTTCTCTGACTTCGAGAACCTCGTAGACATACTTTTAAAAGTGAGATGTATGCTAACATGAGTTATATGTAATACATTAAGCTTGAGAGAATGTCCTTTAAAGAAAAGATCTCTCTCTCTCTCTCTCTCTCTCTCTCTCTCTCTCTCTCTCTCTCTCTCTCTCTCTCTCTCTCTCTCTCTCTTGGCGAATAAATTACATCCACAAACATTTTGTGAAGTCAAATGATTATTTCTTCTTATAAGATCATCGACAAGTAACATCGGAGAGAGAGAGAGAGAGAGAGAGAGAGAGAGAGAGAGAGAGAAGAGAGAGAGAGAGAGAGAGAGACGAGAATTATCCGGACCTTATTTCCAGACGGGGACTCTTAGACAGTCAGTCATAGCCCCCAACGAAGAGAGAGAGAGAGAGAGAGAGAGAGAGAGAGAGAGAGAGAGAGAGAGAGAGAGAGAGAGCCTTATACCTTATTGCCTTATTCTATGTTTGGGTTCCCCCAGGTCCCTCAGTGTAAGGCACCTCGTATATACCAGAGAGTTGCTAATGCATCTTCCGGTGTATTTTGCATCTTCCAGTCTTGGATGGTCTGGGGAGAGAGAGAGAGAGAGAGAGAGAGAGAGAGAGAGAGAGAGAGAGAGAGAGAGGCAAATAGTTGGGTAATTAACTTAGTGAGACAGAGAACAAAGTAATTGACCACCCCTGGCATATATCTGAGCCAGCACACTATTGCTTTTCCCCATAACGAGTTTATATCGACTCCTAATATATTTAAGGGATATATTTCTAACGATTACTTTCCACGTAGACCATTTATCATTAGATTCGGGATCCAACACAGAGAGAAAAAGATTAAAAGAAATACAATTTCATTTGATACAGGGAAAAGGCAAAACTAATCTGCACTTATGATGCTGTTGTACCAACCGTATGTCACACGATCGTACATAATTAATTTTGTGCTTGTAACTTCGCTCTCCCCCTCGCACTAAAAAGAACCTGAAAAAACATGTCTGTTTTTCTCACTGGTAACGATGTTAATTTTGGACATGAAATTTCCTGTTGCATTGAGCTTTTGTATATAAAGGAGAGTGTTCTATAATAAATTCACTAAGTTGCTTTCAACCTGTCTTTGAGTCACAACCTTCTCTCGGCCCGTCACACTGTCAATGTTTTTTTTTACAATTAGCTAGTCGAAATGACTCGTAAACTTCATGCAAGGGCTGGAAAATATTAAAGGAATGCGACTCTCATTCAAAGTGCGTAAATCATCACTTCGTATCTTAAAAGAACTTGTAATATAAGTGGGAAAAGATTACGTCATCACTTTAGATGCGAGTGGAGTATCACAGTGAATCTTCAAAGGAATTATAGCGTTAAAGGACTGACGCCTAATTGCCTCACAGCACAGGAGGGAATTTGTGACATCTCTCTCTCTCTCTCTCTCTCTCTCTCTCTCTCTCTCTCTCTCTCTCTCTCTCTCTTTTAACATAGCAGCTGAGAATACGAATAGCGTCTCAAAAGCCACCCATTCCAGAGTCAGTTTCTGACCCACCCCTTCCCACCCCCAAACAAACACTCTCTCTCTCTCTCTCTCTCTCTCTCTCTCTCTCTCTCTCTCTCTCTCTCTTAACATAGCATCTGAAAATACGAATAGCGTCTCAACAGACACCCATCCCCGAGTAAGAATCTGACCCACCCTTTACTACCCCCAAACACTCTCTCTCTCTCTCTCTCTCTCTCTCTCTCTCTCTCTCTCTCTCTCTCTCTCTCTCTCTCTCTCTCTTATAACATAGCATCTGAGAATACGAATTGTGAATCAAAAGACGCCCATCTAAGAATCAGACTCTGACCTACCCCCTTCCCATCCCCAAACACTCTCTCTCTCTCTCTCTTCTCTCTCTCTCTCTCTCTCTCTCTCTCTTCAAGGGTCCTTTACTGCTAGAATAGAAGAAGTTAAGGATCTTGACTACTGGGAAAGACTGCAATTTCTAAAATTGTAGTCTAGAAAGGAGAAGATAACGCTACATGATAATACAAGCATGGAAACAAATCCAAGGAATTACTGAAAACATCATGGAGCTAAAAATATCAGAAAGATCTACAGGTCTGGGATTCAAGTCCCGCTCAAGCTCTATTGTTTCTTGTAGTGTCTGGAACTGCACCATCCGTGTGAGATAAAGGAGCGGGTTTGGTGGAGCCTATAGGTCTACCTGCTGAGTCATCAAGAGCCAATGGCTGGCACTCCATGGTCTTAATTTGGGTGGAGAGGGGCTTCGGTGCTGATCATATATATATATATATATATATTATATATATATATATATAATATAATATATATATATATATATGTGTATATATATATATGTATGTATATATATATATATACTATATATATATATATATATACAGTATATATATGTGTATATATACATATACATACAGTATATATATATATATATATATATATATATATATATAATATATATATATATATATATATATGTCTTATTTATAACTGTAATCGAACAGTTTAACATGTTTTTTTTTCAAAAGGCCCATATATATATATATATATAAATATATATATATACATATATATATACATATATATATATATATAAATATATATATATACATAGTCAATCTCCAGGGCATTGTTCTGCTAGCTAGGGCATTGTCACTGTCCCTTGCCTCTGCAATTCATGAGTGGCCTTTAAACATGTGGTTACACAAGACACTGCCCACAGTAAAAGTAGATCATGAAAATAGATACAAAATGGCATCATGATAAGAAGACACTCATAAAATTATGTTATGTATCTATTCAATAAATTCTTGATTAAAGAAACAGAAAATCTTCATCTCCCGCTTTCATGATTTTCGTAACGTCAAACAATACAGTCAAAATTATATATTATATAGTATATTATATATTGTAATTGCAGCTATATTACTATATATGTGAAGCTATCAAAGTTCCCTCGTCTCATACATCAAATCTAAAACAGAGTGGTTTACTTTTATCTTTTCAAAATCAATCAAACAGTATTAATACAATGAGAACAGTATTGCCGTCAATTTGAAGGCAAGGAAGAAAGAATGGTAACTACTATAGTACAGATGATAAGAGGAAACACACGAAAGGTGTAAAGGCCGCGATTGTGAATGAAAGAGAGATTAAACCAAAAGCAAAGAGAGGCAAAGTCAGACCGAGACTGGAAAGAAGATACGCAAAGATACGCCAGAGATCTGCCGATAAAAGGGCGCGCGAGGGAAACGAGGAATGAAAGGACGGCTTCAAGTGAGGGGAGGAACTTTACAAAGTACTAAAAGGGAAAGATAAAGGCGAGGGTCACACAACCTCGAAAACTGGGGTGATTTCATTAACTTGACTGCCGGATCTAGGGCAACGTACAAACAAACTCATTGCTCTTTTTTTCTGCCATAGTAATCTTTGATTGTTAGATACTTGACATCACACTCTGGTAAATGTTTTTTTTTTTTTTATGTAGAGGCCGATGGGACGGGAAACTTAATGGTGCTAGCTTTTGGGCTTGAAAATGTAAAAGAAATGAAAGGTATAAGGTGTTCAGTTTCTTGAAGCACGTGAGGTCATAAACATGAAGTATAAAATAATTTTATGGGTCAGCAGTACTGCAGTGAAAGGGGAGTAATGGTTTAAGGAGACTTCAGTCTGGAACAGAATTAAAGAAAAATAATTATCCTTTTAGTCAATTAACTCTCTCTCTCTCTCTCTCTCTCTCTCTCTCTCTCTCTCTCTCTCTCTCTCTCTCTCTCTCAAGAAAATTTTAACAAAATATACTTAATTCACCTTTATTAGTTTTATACTTTTTTCGATAATGAATTGAGCAGTGTTTTTTATTCACCGTCAATATATTTTTTGCGCTAAAATCAATACTCAAACTACACTTTAAATACGAAAAGCGTTAAAAAAAAAAAAAAAGGAATCTGCTGAGCCATGCAAATACTTTCTTTTCAACTATAACATTACTGTTTTCAGGGGACCGGTGTCCATAATGCACATTTCATGTCACGCTACACCTCCAGGTGATTTCATGTTTTGGTTTTGTCAGCAATAAAATAAAAATGTGTTACTCACACAAGTAAGTTGAAGCAAAATTTAAAATAGATTTGGTCCAAGTTTCGTAATTCTAGGAAATAATTCTCTTGCCTTAAGTAAGAATTCTTCTGAAGGTATTTTTAAAGAGAACTTTTTTGTCAAAATAAATTTTAACTTCTATTTTTCCCTATTGGGGGCCCTGGGCTTATAGCATCTTGCTTTTCCAACTAGGGTTGTAGCTTGGATAGTAATAATAATAATAATAATATAAATTCATCTTGGTAATATTTGGCTCTATATTTCATGAGTTTTTCTCAAGTGAACAATCTACGACTTCAACACCAGAAAAATATCTAGAAAATTCATGACCAAATTCTGAAGGTGACTGATTACTTCGTTTTAGAGTCAATAATCTATTCCGTTTTTTTTTTTTTTTTGACAATATAGCAAAATTACGTGCTAATATTTTTCAGTCCAATTCTCGACCTTTACGATAAAAGTAAGCATTATGTCAATACTGTATATCACAGTTATTTCTTTACATTGATTAAAATAATTTTTCGGGTGAAACATATATGCTAAGAATGCTCAAGCTGATTCCCAAAGTGGGTCACTGAAAAAAATTAGGTCCAAGTCTTTCAAATCCAAAAACATTTTTAGCTCATGTCTGTTACAAAAATATATGCTCAGAACATTTCCATTGGATAGCAAGACATGTTTAATGTAGACTATCACGACTTGATGACCCAATTTGAATCTTAACACCGGACTTTAAAGAGACAAGTGACAGGCATAGATTTGGCATAATCAACAAAATTCACTACGTTTTGCGTAATAGCTTGCAGTTCCCTCATAAGCGTTCTGGATGTAAGTTGCACTCATTTTCACTCTTCTCATTTTAACTGCAAACCTTCATTTTGAGCCTAACATGCGAGCTGCTCTATCAGTACACACCAGTTGAGATACTACCGCTAGAGAGTTATAGGATCCGTTGACTGGTCAGACAGTACTACATTGGATCCATCTCTCTGGTTACGGCCCAGTTTCTCTTTGCCTATACATACACCGAATAGTCTGGCCTATTCTTTCCACTGAGATTACCAAACAATTCTTCTTCGCTCAAGGGGTTAACTACTGCAATGTCATTATTCAGTGGCTACTTTCCTCTTGGTAAGGATAGAAGAGACTCTTTAGCTATGATAGGCAGCTCTTCTAAGAAAAGGACTCTCCAAAATCAAACCATTCTTCTCTATTTTTGGGTAGTGCCATAGCCTCTCTATCAGAGACTTCCACTGTCTTGAATTAGAGTTCTCTTGCTTGAGAGCCTACTCGGGTACGTTTTTCTATCTTATTTCTCTTCCTCTTGTTTTATTAAGTCTTTATAGTTTGTATGGGAAATATTTATTTTGAATAATGTTACTGTTCTTGAAATATTTTATTTTTCCTTATTTCCTCCTCTCACTGGGCTATTTTCCCTGTTGGGGCCCCTGGGCTTATAGCATCTTGCTTTTCAAACTAGGGTTGTAGCTTAGCAAGTAATAATAATAATAAAATAAATAATAATAATAATAATAATAATAATAATAATAATAATAATAATATGTTGTAAGAGAAAGATATTTACTGAACTGTTTCTTTCTACCTCCCTCCCCTGAAGATTAAGCTGTCTCAAGTGACACCTTACACGAAGCTTAGAGTAATTTTTTACTTAGCGTTCGAAATTCCCCATTTGAGTCCACTTTAAGACGCTTCATTTCAAAAAGTTTAATACGAGCCTTCCCAACTTGACATTTCAGTTGTGAGGACCTCAAGGAATTGTTTTCAATTACTTTGCGGCGCAAAACACACTGATCTTTACAGCAACCTTGACAGAGAATGAAGGAAACCCATATGTCATATAATTCACAACAAAGGTTCTGTTGGATGTACCCGAATACCGTAGAAGCCCGAGGGAGGATAGAAAGAATCATTGTTCAGTATATCATACTCTACTCAAACACACATACGCATATACTTCTAAACACATTATTATTATTATTATTATTATTATTATTATTATTATTATTATTATTATTATTATTATTTACTATGGCTGCATCGGCAGAATTCAATTTCTTGTCCAATTTCTCGATTCTTCGGACAATTCTTTTTTCGAGAAATTGGACAAGAAATTGAATTCTGCCGATGCAGCCATAATATCTAACTCCACCTGTTTGAAGGAGGGTCTCCTACCAAGATATTATTATTATTATTATTATTATTATTATTATTATTAATTGCTAAGCTACAACCCTAGTTGGAAAAGCAGGATGCTATAAGCCCAGGGGCTCCAACAGGGAAAATAGCCCAGTGAGGAAAGGAAAAAAGGAAAACTAAAATATTTCAAATACAGTAACATTAAAATAAATATCTCCTATATAAACGATAAAAACTTTAACAAAACTAGAGGAAGAGAAATAAGATAGAATAGTATGCCTGAGTGTACCCTCAAGCAAGAGAACTCAACCTCAAGACAGTGGAAGACCATGATACAGAGGCTATGGCACTATCCATGACTAGCAAACAATAGGCATAATTGGAGGTGATCAAGAATTCCAAATATGATATAATCAAGTAATAGCTTATATAGAAATTTTAAATTTCTATAGTTTTAAAACAATAGAAAAAAACAACCTGATATTACCGTGAATAACACAAACGTAAATCAAATTGTGAAGATAATCAATTCCACCATTACAGCTGTAGTGTTACTTTTAAGTACTCACTTGATCCTTTCGAAGTTGATTCAATTACAATAGCTACGTTAACACATTTTGTAAATGTGTTGGGACTGGAAATTCCCTTGAGTAGACAGTCTAAATTATCTGTCAGAAAGTTGCCCCAGCCAAGTATTACAAAAAAAAAAAAAAAAAAGAAAAAAAAAAAAAAAAAAAAAAAAAACTTGCCCAACGAGGTCTCTCTCTTTGCTTCAGTCTCTGAACATATACACACACATTAACACACAGTATATATGTATATATATGGAAATAAACTCGCCTGAAATTACATACAAAAATCAAACTATATATACATGCTGCAGTTGAAAAAAAAAAATCTGTATTTTGCCGCCTTCCGTTTTCAAATGGATTTTAAATTTGGACAACAGAAAATATTGACTACTTCGTTAGGCATCAAAGCGCTCAATAATCAAGTTTTGGAGATCTCGTCGTAGCATCAAAGAAGCTACAATAATAATTTAAATTCACAGAATTACATGTATGCAATACTCTCTCATTACAGTGAACCTATATTATCGTCGACTAAAATAATAAAATATTTTCAGGCATTACAGCACCGTTTGTACCATCCAATCGTCCTTCATTCTTCCTCATCGTGAAAAATATTGCAGAAACAATAAATTCTATACTCAATTTTTTTTAATGAGGCGCATTTGCACGGACCCGCAGCGGTGCCCTTTTAGCTCAGAAAAGTTTCCTACTATCTGATTGGTTAGAATTATCTTTTCCAACCAATCGGCGAGCAGGAAACTTTTCTGAGAGAAAAGGGCACCCCTGCAAGTCGGTGCAAATCTGCCTCACTAAAAAGAATTGACTATATTATTGCTAGTACTTCCTGAATACTTTACATAAAATTAATACTTTTAAAAAACTTCAACGAATCTTTGAAACATTTTACGAACTCACCACACTATTATCATTTCTTTTCGAAACAGACTAATTTTCAAAATATTCCTTGGAGTTTTTTATCACAATTCAATGTTTTATATTCTTTTATTTTATTTTCTTGGAAAGTAGTTTGACAAAATAGTAACGAGTCTTCAAAATACATCTTGATATCTTCACATATGCATTATTTCATACATTTATTTATCCATATCTATGTTAGGGTCAACCTAGAATTAATTAGTTATGGGAAATCATACTTTGGTTCCTCGATATTTCCACTTTTGTTCAAATTTTCTCTAAGTAAGGCAGTTGTTCATTGATCTGTTTTCTTCATTATTATTATTATTATTATTATTATTATTATTATTATTATTATTATTATTATTAATCCCTGTGTTACGCATAAAAGAGTATGAACGCTCGTTCTTTTCATCATCAGGAAAATAGACCAGAAAATTTAAGAGATAAAAAGAAACTTCAATTGCGAGTATGTGATGCTGTGATGGATCTCTGATATAAAACGTAGACGTTGCTGCTGACGTGATCACATGCTTCAAACCATTGATTTTAGCTCCGCAGTTTTAGCCTGTAAAAAGATTCTCAATAATCAGGACCCCAGATGTTGCCTTGCTTACTTCTTCTTCTTCTTCTTCTTCTTCTTCAGATGTTGCCTTGCTTACTTCTTCTTCTTCTTCTTCTTCCCCAGTTGTTGCCTTGCTTACTTCGTCTTCTTCTTCTTCTTCTTCTTCTTCTTCTTCTTCCCCAGATGTTGTCTTCCCTACTCCTTCTTCTTCTTCTTCTTCCTCAGATGTTGCCTTGCTTACTTCGTCTTCTTCTTCTTCTTCTTCTTCTTCTTCTTCTTCTTCTTCTTCTTCCCCAGATGTTGTCTTCCCTACTCCTTCTTCTTCTTCTTCTTCCTCAGATGTTGCCTTGCTTACTTCGTCTTCTTCTTCTTCTTCTTCTTCAGATGTTGCCTTGCTTACTTCTTCTTCTTCTTCTTCTTCCCCAGTTGTTGCCTTGCTTACTTCGTCTTCTTCTTCTTCTTCTTCTTCTTCTTCTTCTTCCCCAGATGTTGTCTTCCCTACTCCTTCTTCTTCTTCTTCTTCCTCAGATGTTGCCTTGCTTACTTCGTCTTCTTCTTCTTCTTCTTCTTCTTCTTCTTCTTCTTCTTCTTCTTCTTCCCCAGATGTTGTCTTCCCTACTCCTTCTTCTTCTTCTTCTTCCTCAGATGTTGCCTTGCTTACTTCGTCTTCTTCTTCTTCTTCTTCTTCTTCTTCTTCTTCTTCTTCCCCAGATGTTGTCTTCCCTACTCCTTCTTCTTCTTCTTCTTCCTCAGATGTTGCCTTGCTTACTTCGTCTTCTTCTTCTTCTTCTTCTTCTTCTTCCCCAGATGTTGCCTTGCTTACTTCTTCTTCTTCTTCTTCTTCTTCTTATTCTTATTCTTCTCCAGATGTTGCCTTGCTTACTTCTTCTTCTTCTTCTTCTTCTTCTTCTTCTTCTTCTCCAGATGTTGCCTTGCTTACTTCTTCTTCTTCTTCTTCTTCTTCTTCTTCTTCTTCTTCCCCAGATGTTGCCTTGCTTACTTCTTCTTCTTCTTCTTCTTCTTCTTATTCTTATTCTTCTCCAGATGTTGCCTTGCTTACTTCTTCTTCTTCTTCTTCTTCTTCTTCTTCTTCTTCTCCAGATGTTGCCTTGCTTACTTCTTCTTCTTCTTCTTCTTCTTCTTCTTCTTCTTCTTCTTCTTCTTCTTCTTCTTCCCCAGATGTTGCCTTGCTTACTTCTTCTTCTTCTTCTTCTTCTTCTTATTCTTATTCTTCTCCAGATGTTGCCTTGCTTACTTCTTCTTCTTCTTCTTCTTCTTCTTCTTCTTCTTCTCCAGATGTTGCCTTGCTTACTTCTTCTTCTTCTTCTTCTTCTTCTTCTTCTTCTTCTTCTTCTTCTTCTTCTTCTTCTTCTTCCCCAGATGTTGCCTTGCTTACTTCTTCTTCTTCTTCTTCTTCTTCTTCTTATTCTTATTCTTCTCCAGATGTTGCCTTGCTTACTTCTTCTTCTTCTTCTTCTTCTTCTTCTTCTTCTTCTCCAGATGTTGCCTTGCTTACTTCTTCTTCTTCTTCTTCTTCTTCTTCTTCTTCTTCTTCTTCTTCTTCTTCTTCTTCTTCTTCTTCTTCTTCTTCTCCAGATGTTGCCTTGCTTACTTCTTCTTCTTCTTCTTCTTCTTCTTCTTCTTCTTCTTCTTCTTCTTCTCCAGATGTTGCCTTGCTTACTTCTTCTTCTTCTTCTTCTTCTTCTTCCCCAGATGTTGCCTTTCTTACTCCTTCTTCTTCTTCTTCTTCTTCTTCCCCAGATGTTGCCTTTCTTACTCCTTCTTCTTCTTCTTCTTCTTCTTCTTCTTCTTCTTCTTCTTCTTCTTCTTCTTCTTCTTCTTCTTCTTCTTCTTCCCTGGTGGTGTTCGAGACCAGGTACTTACTAATGACTATAAGATGAAAATGTTCGAAATACGGTGATTTATAAGATTTTTTTTTCATTCCTGTTTTTCATCTTGAAAAGAAGAGGATGAAAATTCATTTTTTTTTTTTTTTAAATAAAAGCCATCAGGGAAATGGACGTAGAGGAAAAGCCTGGCCTCCTAGGCCCAACTAAATGTCTAGACCCGCCTCTAAAACGAAAGAACAGCATTATCGTTATGTTCAACAATATCTTGGTTTATCATTGGCATTACTACGACCGACCTTTATTTGCTTCACCAGGAGGAACCCTTTTATTTGCGTTACAGTCCTTGGTGTCTCAAGTTGTTTTATAATGTCTTTAATCTCAATCAATTTCCGGGACCTTCCATCAGGACGACATGGCTATCTCACTCAAAAATAGATTTTTCCTACTTCAATATCCGTTTTAATCTCAATCAATTTCCGGTGGTATATTTCAGCATGGTGTCTTTAACATAGTCCGGTTTCATAATCTTCATTACTATGTAGGCTACAGTTGGACACTGGAATACTGGTACAATTCTGGTCGAATGTTTTGGTGGCCTATTGGAAAGGTCCCTCCCTGGCGATCGCCAGACTTGGGTTCGATTCACCCTCAAGCTATAGTTTCTTGTGTCTGCAACCTCATCATACTTATGAGATTAGGATGACGCGTTTTGGGGGGGAGCCTATAGATCTAACTGCTTAGTCATCAGCAGCCATTGCTTGGTCCTAACTTGGGTGGAGAGGGGGCTTGGGCGCTGTTCATATGTATATATGGTCAGTCTCTAGAGCATTATCCTGCTACCTAGGGAAATTTGGTCAGTCTCTAGAGCATTATCCTGCTACCTAGGGAAATTTCACTGTTCCTTACCTCTGCCATTCACGAACGGCCTTTAAAACAAACCTCACTCAGCCACACTCTTACTGCGCGGTGAGTTCCTGTTTAACTCCACCGACCTCCTTTGCCATCTCTCTTTACACCATCTGTTTAAAAGTTAAATGTGGTTTCCGTTCCAGTTCCATCAAAACAGATGCTCACCAGAACGTCAACCGGGCAAATCCACCCCCCCCCCCCTACCTGTGGTGCCTCAGCACAGCAGTGACCTCCCCAGTATAAAGCTAAAACTCATGGACCCGGGTGGGGATAGGTGTGCTGCCATGCGAAGGCTAGGCGAATACGTTACCACTGTAATAGCCAGGAGGCTACTCTCCGTAAGGGTGCACTTCTTCGGATCGAGGTGTACCAGGGATTTCTGTATCCTACTGGACGTTGAAACACATTATGTAATTCCTAATAAATTTATCATTCAGTACTCTGATATTTCATTTATAGTTATTCTCCGTGATCAATAGCATTCTTTATTCTAGCCTTTTCTTCCTCATAATATAGACAAATTCTGTTTCCAGTGATGTGTGGTCCTTTTATACGAAAATCCGGCATTTGTAGCATAGTGCCATAAGGCATGTTTTAGACATTGCAATATACTGTACATGGAGTACAAATATCTTATCTAGTATTCCAGTATTATATCTTATCAGTGATGAACACCAACATGATATTCACATCCATCTGATCTTAATTTTAAGCGTTGATACTTTCTTAAAGTCCATATCCTTTACTTTAAAACTTTTAATTACGGGTTTTTGTTTGCTATATATTATATAATATGTTTTTTCTACGTCATCTAAGATATAGGCTATCTGTCCTAAGTACGTATATTCATTGACAATCTCTAAAGGTACATCCACAAGCCTTATTTGTTGTTTCTCTATGTTTTCATTAAACGTTATCTTAGTTTAACTCCTACATTTCTGCCTTTTTTATCTAAATCTTCTATTATCTTTTGCAATTCCTCACATAATATATACATACATACATAGGCCTACATATACATATATATATATATATATATATATATATATATATATATATATATGTGTGTGTGTGTGTGTGTGTGTGTGTGTGTGTATACATACAGACATACTAAAAACTTGCTAAGCTACAAACCGAGTTTGAGAAAAAGATTGCTATAAGCTCAAGGGCTTCAACAGGGAAAATAGCCCAGTGAGGAAAGGATATAAGGAAATACATAAATTACAAGAGAATTAATGAACAATTAGAGTGAAATAGCTTAAGAACAGTAACTACATTAAAATAAATCTTTCATATATAAACTATAAAAACTTTAAGACAAGGGGAGAAATAAGATAGAATATTGTGCCCAAGTGCACCCTCAGGCAAGAGAACTCTAACCCAAGACAGTGGAAGACCATAGTACAGAGGCTATGGAACTACCTAAGACTAGAGAACAATGGTTTGATTTTGGAGTGTCCTTCTACTAGAAGAGCTGCTTACCATAGCTAAGGAGTCTCTTCTATCCTTACCAAGAGGAAAGCAGCCAATGAACAATTACATTGCAGTAGTTAAGCCCTCAAGCAAAGAAAAATTGTTTGGTAATCTCAGTGTTGTTAGGTGTATGAGGACAGAGGAGAATATGTAAAGAATAGGCCAGACTATTCAGTGTATGTGTAGGAAAAGACCAAATGACCCTTATCCAGAAAGAAGGATCCAATTCAGTACTATCTGGCCAGTCAAAGGACCCGATAACTCTCTAGCGGTAGTAACTCAACGGGTGGCTGGGGCTTCGGCCGTCATACCAGCACACACACAATTGGCTTTTAACCCAAACTATGAATTTAATGCTGACACACATTATATATATATATATATATATATATATATATATATATATATATATATATATATATATATATATGCGCGTTAGCATTGAATTTATAGTTGGGATTAAAAGCCAATTGAGTTAGAGGACAGAAGTGGCTAAAATCAGTATAATTAATTAATTGTAAAAACATATTGAAGACGCTCATGACTTGACGTGGAAGGGAAAGTTAATCAATTTTAAACATCAGTACATAATTAGTTTACCATTAAGGTATGGAGAATTTCATCTCCATTGCCAAAGAAAACACCATAACAATAACCATACTTTAGTCCTAGGGATCTCATACGTTTAGTAGGAGACCTGGAGGTTTTCCAAATGAGAAAAGGCCAACGTCAGACCAACTGCAGCTTTTAAAGGCCAACCTAATAATGAAAAAAGGGCGAAAATATAGCATTTAAGGCTAACCATTTTTAAAAAGGCCAAATTTAGGTATCTAGCACAAGAAGGCCAAATTTGAGTTTTTTGGCCCGAAAAAGGCGAACCTGAATTCCTGTCTCCAGGACTAAGGAAGAGCCTATTGTGTCTGCCTGCTTCATTGTTAACTGTTAATAGAACCGGTTGCCGGTTTGACAAGAAATAAATGTGACGGGCCAAGATTAGGCTGTGAGTCAAAGGCGAGATGAATGCAACTGAGTAGGCAGAGAGGTTAATACAAGTTGCTGTCAGTGCGAGGGGAGAGCGAAGATGCAAAGGATAATATATACAAAAAAGAGAAATGTCGTTACTATGTACGATCGTGGGACACACGGGTGGTACACTACAATCAGAATTGAATTACTTACCCGACGTGGAGTCCAGTATTGTGTTTCGTAGCGAGGATACAGGCTATGATGACCTTCGATGACAGGATGCCAGAAAACTTCATTAATTCGTTCCATATTGAAGCACCAACTAAATCCTGTTGAAAGAAATAATAGAGAATATGTGTGAAAGAACAAAAGACGCACAATGAATATTCTATAAAACTAATAAATATTGTTTAAATAAGTTGATAATAAATATAGAATAATATTTGTACATATAGAATATTTGAAAGGTACTTGTATTTTCTTACAGAAAGTCTCAGCAATATCAATATATTTATGTGAAAATCTATCTCTGAATGCTTTGAAAATGAAATCCAAAAAACAAGAACAAAATATTACAATCAAAATATTGATACAGATTACATTTTTATTCTTTATATAAATCAAGAAACTTGTAAATATTCCAGGAAAAATTGAAATACAAATATCATATAAAACCTTCGTTATAATTGTCAAGAATGCAAATATAAAATACTCTACTTTTATCTATATCTAGAAAATGTATACTAATCATTTGATATCTTTTACAGGCAATCGTTGCAAAATATTACGATCTTCACATCGACGCAAAATTATTTCAGTTCATTTTAAAAAATACAGACAAAAATATCGTAAACTTTTCAATATTATCTATACATAGTAAATGAAATTTCTGCCAAAATGTCTACACAAAAGTCTTATATTCCTTCCTATAAAATAAATATGTACCAAATGGACAAATACATTTCTATAAAATCCCCCTCACAAAATCCAAACTTATAATCCTTCAAGAAAATCGGCAGGTAAAAAACTATATCTTCCCCAGATACTCAATAATCCCCCTCACAAAATCCAAGCAAACACATGTAATCCTTCAAGAAAATCGACAGGTAAAACTCTATATCTTCCCCAGATAATCAATACAAAATATCGATAATTGTTTTCCAAAGTATCAATGCCAGCAAACATTCATAGAGAGTAAAGAATCAATAGGGAATTCTTGGTAAGAACAATGGCGTAGGTTGAAGGCCCTCTTCCCCTTTCAGAAGAGGCCACGATCCCCAATTTGAGTTCAAACTTTGCTAAATATTGGAATATCCATTGATTGGATAACATGTTCGACCAACTGTTATGATA